>NC_073693.1:81746984-81914484 GCF_029784155.1 Uranotaenia lowii
TAAAATTTCTATTGAAATAGGAATTTGCTTATCTTTTGCTACAAAAACATTTGAAATCTGTCACATTTAAACTTAACTTCGCGAGAACTACTATGAAGGTTTTGCAAAAGGTTTTGATAAGTATTACAGTTTGAATAAAACAAGTCAAAATGGTAAATTTTCAAACAACTACTGAATCACATACCATACAAAAAATACCGCGTTCACAGGTTAAAGTGATAGTGAGCATGTAGCAAATTTAAAAAAGGGATTATGAACAGTACTGAATATCAGTACCACAACAATTCACAACTTTGACCAAAAAAGCACTCGACTCGATCATTTTCAGTTTGCTTGATTTATCCCGCTTTTAAGTTCCCTAAATTTGGGAAAATAATTTCGCTAAATATTACAATTTGAACAAAATATGGAAAAAAATGACAAAAAATGTTAAAATTTTTAAAAAGCACTGAAAAAATATTCAAAAATATGACCAAAGTATAAACATAAGACAAAACATAACAAAACTGAGGCAAACATATGAGAAAACTATGACTCAAATTTGACATTCGTTTGATAATTTAAAATCTGAAAGAACTATGACAAAAATATGACAAATATAAATGTGACAAATAACAGAACTTTGAATAAAATAAGACAAATGTGGTCAAATATGCCAGAAATATAACAATTATAACAAATTTATGACAAAATCATGAAAAAAATATAGAAACAATCATATTTGTTAAATATGACAAATGTAGACAAATATAATAAAATTATGATCAACATTTGAAAATAAAATGACAAAACCCTGACAGAACTAAAATTAGGATTTGACGAAAACTTACATATAAGACATTATAATAACAAAAATTTACAATAAAATCACGAGAATCTGACAAGCATATGATAAAACTATGAAAAAAATATGACAAAAAAAGGTAAAAATATGGCAAAAATTTAACATTACAATGACAAAACTATGACAAATGTGCTAGAATCTGACAAAATTCTGACAAAACTATGACGAAATAATGACAAAATAATGACTAAATATTGACAAAAATATGACAAAACTATGAAGAATGGAATAAAAATATAACAAAATTCTAAAAAAATATGTCAAAAAATGAAAAAAATTATGAAAAATACGACAGTACATGACAAAATATGGCAAAAACCCAAAAAAAAATAGATAAAAATCTTAAATACAAAAATATGACAAAAGTGATACAAATATGACGAAATAATTACAAAATAATGACAAAATTAAGCAGATGAGCAGGTTTCCGTATGTTCGAATACGTCTCAAACGTCTTTTGAGTTTTGTTATTATTGTAAATTTTTTATCATTATTACGTCAACTTGCGCCTGAAATACAATCTTTGAAACGCAATAACTTTTTTGTTTTTAGTCCAACCGTGTTGCAGTCTTCGAGTGAAATATTTGTCCCAAATTAGGCTTTAATAAAAAAGCAATCATGTGATGAAGAAATAAGTTATGTAGAGAAATGAATCCAACTTAGATGAAATTTCAGGGACTAGATAAGAGAAAATCGATGTTGAAAAACATGCGAAAAAAATTCGCCTTGTCTCCCGGTGAGACTTGAACCCACATCTTGCGCCTCTCCGGGGCCCATGTATTAACATTCTACTACAGGAGACCAACCTGGCGTATGAATATTATACTGGTTGAGTGTCGATGTCTATCGGAATGAAGGGAATAGTTCTCCCATGTGATCATAATCATTTTTCTTGGTCTATTTCTATTCCCATCATTTCATCTTACGGTAGTTGGAATCAAGTTTGGACATTTTTAAGCACGGCAAGATTTGCATTGCCTTCTCATATCCTGCACGGGTTGTCAGTTATGATGAGAAATGATGCGTAATTTAAGTTATTTAAGTTATTTAAGAAAACCAGTATGTTTTGCTCTTTTATAGCAATTAAAAAATGGTTTGTATCCACTGTCTTTGGTAAAATACCTTAAAATCTCTTTCACGCTTGAGACTCAAGCAACCCCTCCCTGATCAGATTTTTCAAAAATTTAGCATGTGACTTTCTGGTACACTTTTGATCAATTTAAGCTTGGAGCTAGTGAAATTTATCATGTTTTATTCTTCCTATACTTAGATTATTGCACTGAGGTTCTTTAAATTATTCAAAAATTAAAACATTATTGTTTAAGTAAATTAACTTCTTCAATTTTCAATCGATTTTGATAAATAATTACTTGAAATCTTTGTTTAAATTGAATTTTAAGGTCCATAAAAATCAGATTTTTAAAATGTTACCATCGAGTCTAAAACTTTTTTTAATAAATCAAAATTTTCGATAAAAAGTACATTTTTTATCCTTTTTTCTTTTATAAATTCACTAATAACAACAATACTGTATATCATACGCCAAAATGAAGTTATTTCTCCAAAATGTCATATTGGGAACATAACTCAATAAATGTTCAACTAATATATTTTTTTGGAATCTCATTTTTAAATTCAGCGTCCGATTTTACATTATTAAATTAATTCGGTCAATAAATCTCACTTTTTTCAAATTTTGTAAACTAGTGTTATTTAGTAATTTTTATTGATGAATAGTGCTTTTTGTTCTGAACAACTTGAAAACAAAATTCAATTTATACATCAGAAGAACCAAACAAGAACGATTCATCTATTCTCCAGCATTTATTTATTATTTTTCTAAAGATCCAAATGCAATTTTACTATATCAAGAACCGATTCCACCAAAATGTTGGCCACATCGCCCGAAAACGACCAGGATTTACCTTTTAATTTTCCTTTTTCTCTTGGCTCACTGGAGCACCTTCCTCGCACCTACTTTTCCCTCCTTGAAAAACGTAGTGTATGTTCGCACAAAGATAGGGAAGGTTATATAATTCAATCCCATCTCCCGAAAGTGTTCTGGTCCAGTGAGCTCCAAAATTTTCATCCTTCCTTGGCTCCCATCCTTGGCTTCGCATCGGAAGGAAGGACGGGGCAAATTTTGGCAAGACAAGGGCGCAAAACGTTTTTGGCCAACCTGGGACCCCTTCCATTCGACCCTCTAGGTTCTCTTTCTACTTCCTTCCTGCCCCGCAAAGGTCGTAGAGAGTTTTAAAACAAACGAATGACGAGTGGCGGCTGGCGCTTTGCTTGGTTTTCGCTGCTGAGAGGACGATGACAGATCTGTGGATTCTACACGTTCATGAAAAAAATTTGCATTTTGGTGATGGTCCACTAAATGAAAATAGACTGCTTGGCAGAGCCTTTGCACATTGTGTTTTATTCAAGGTCCCTCTCCCCATTTTCGGTTGTTCGGGGTAGTGCAAAATTTTGGACGAATCCCGATTAAGTCTTTATTTGAGTGAATTATAGCTCATTAAAAGACTGGAAAATAATTTGAATAAAAATAACAATAATTTCACTTTACGGATTGGCTGAAGATTTCAAAATTTTTCCGGAAAATTCAAACCGTAAATTTGTTAATTAATTTTAGTGAAAAGATGTTTCAATCGGACGTCAAGGTTAAACTCCAATAGCTAAACAAAAAATCCTTAAACAGAAGTCTCTGCAAGTAAATCAAAAGATAACTATAGCATAAATGTGACAGTATGGCACATGCAATCTGTGACTGGTAGCAGTAGATATCAAAGAAAATGATCAGCAAACTTTGTCACCAAACTGGCAGTAAATCACTAATTGCCAAAGTTGTATCTTGTTCCGGTGGTTTCGAGTCAGGTAGACTGCATTACTGGGACAAGTCTTGGGCTTGTTATTTGGTACCTACAGTTGATAAGAACCACTTCTGGGAATCAGAAATAAATGTCGAGAAGTTACTAAAAGTTAGGATGAATTATCTGAGAAAATTAAACAAACAATTATTGCGAGCATACTTGGTTGAATAATTCTAATGAATCAAAACGATCGAAAGATGAATTGAAAAGAATATTCCCAAGCAACCAAAAGTTCCATAAAACAGGTACAAAAAACGCTTACTCAGCCCCATCATTGATATATAGTACGTTCTATGCTGCCCAAAATTTAAATTCTTATTGATACTTTCAAGTTCCGAAACAAGTCTTAATGATCTTCTATTCAGCTTCCAGCGGCTTTTAAATTCAGATTCCAAAAAAATGTAAAATGAGCAAAAAATTATCTCTTTATCTCAATTGCACCCTTGGCATCGGTTCAAATCACCTTCTTTTGATTATTTACTATGTTCAATACATGGTGCCGCCATGATGCCACGAGTCAGATTCGAAACTCGACAAATTGATAAATTTCTCCTTTCCTACATTTCCTACATATTTCGCACCAGAATGGTTACTCAAGTACTAAATTACTTATTGAAAAAAAAAAACTTGTCTGGCTTGGGGTTCGAACCTCGGAATTCGGGGTGAGAATCGATCACTTTACCACAAGACCATGCTTAGATAAAATTCTAACTGAAACTAAACTCGAAGTGGTGATGTGATTTTGAAAGCACCTCTAAGCACTTTTTGTGACTTAGTAAATCCCGTTATAAGCATTTTTGTGCCCATTATGTGACTAAGTCCCTTACAACGTACATATAATTTACTTTTGCAACTTTCAAGTTCATTAATGAGTACATATAGTTCACTCATGGGAATTGGGCAGAATAAGTCACATACAACGTACATATAAATCACTTTTGCATCATTCAAGTTCATTAATGAGTACATAAAGTTCACTCAAGCGAATTGAGCAATTAACTCTCTTTGTGAGCCAATATGAAACTTTCAAAGCCTTCATTCAAGAAAATATGTGACTTTTGGTTGCTTGGGTTTCGATTGTTTTGATTCGGAAAAGTTAAGAGATAAGAGTCAAGAAGAGTCAAGAGTCAAGAGTCAAGAGTCAAGAGTCAAGAGTCAAGAGTCAAGAGTCAAGAGTCAAGAGTCAAGAGTCATGAGTCAAGAGTCAAGAATCAAGAATCAAGAGTCAAGAGTCAAGAGTCAAGATTCAAGAGTCAAGAGTCAAGAGTAAAGAGTCAAGAGTCAAGAGTCAAGAGTCAAGAGTCAAGAGTCATGAGTCAAGAGTCAAGATTCAAGAGTCAAGAGTCAAGGGTCAAGAGTCAAGAGTCAAAAGTCAAGAGTCAAGAGTCAAGAGTCAAGAATCAAGAGTCCAGAGTCAAGAGTCAAGAAACAAGAGTCAAGAGTCAAGAGTCAAACGTCAAGAGTCGAGAGTCGAGAGTCAAGAATCAAGAATCAAAAGTCAAGAATCAAGAATCAAGAATCAAGAGTCATGAGTCATGAGTCAAAAGTCAAGAGTTAAGAATTAAGCATCTAGAGTCAAGAGTTTAGAGTCAAGAATCAAGAGTCAAGAGTCAATAATCAAGAGTCAAGAGTCAAGAGTCAAAAGTCAAGAGTTAAGAGTCAAGAGTCAAGAGTCAAGAGTCAAGAGTCAAGAGTCAAGAGTCAAGAGTCAAGAGTCACGAGTCAAGAGTCAAGAGTCAAGAAACAAGAGTCAAGAGTCAAGAGTCAAGAGTCAAGAGTCAAGAGTCAAGAGTCAAGAGTCAAGAGTCAAGAGTCAAGAGTCAAGAGTCAAGAGTCAAGAAACAAGAGTCAAGACTCAAGAGTCAAGAGTCAAGAGTCAAGAGTCAAGAGTCAAGAGTCAAGAGTCAAGAGTCAAGAGTCAAGAGTCAAGAGTCAAGAGTCAAGAGTCAAGAGTCAAGAGTCAAGAGTCAAGAGTCAAGAGTCAAGAGTCAAGAGTCAAGAGTCAAGAGTCAAGAGTCAACAGTCAAGAGTCAAGAGTCAAGAGTCAAGAGTCAAGAGTCAAGAGTCAAGAGTCAAGAGTCAAGAGTCAAGAGTCAAGAGTCAAGAGTCAAGAGTCAAGAGTCAAGAGTCAAGAGTCAAGAGTCAAGAGTCAAGAGTCAAGAGTCAAGAGTCAAGAGCAAGGCTGATAAATTTCAGTCAATTTCGTTCTACCCGACCAACTTCTAGTAGTCAATGTTATCGAAAGAATATCAAAGTCATCTACGAGTTGAATGACCAAGCTACAATGTCGGTCAGGCAGCAATGTCAATATTGAATGACATTTTTGCACTCCACTTGCACCACACATACGATCATCTTTCTATTTCAATTTCTGGTTGTTTTGGGAGGGATTTAACGTTATAAGTTGCGCAAAAGTTGAAAAAATGTTGCTGTTGGCCGTAAGAAGAAAAATGTCGAAGCAAGCATGATGCCGTTCATTCAACTTAGTCATGACATTGTAAGCACATGTCGCTGACCAAAAACCAGTATCGCATGACATGACATGCAAAGCAGTATCAAAGTCGGCTGACATCGGCTATCTGACACTGATAATTTGCAGCTCTGGTCAAGAGTCAAGAGTCAAGAGTCAAGAGTCAAGAGTCAAGAGTCAAGAGTCTTCAGTCTACAGTCAAGAATCGAGAGTCAAGAGTTAAGAGTCAAGGGTCAAGAGTCAAGAGTCACGAGTCAAAGGTCAAAAGTCAAAAGTCGAGAATCAAGAGTCAAGCGTCCAGAGTCAAAAGTCAACAGTCAAAAGCCAAGAGTCAAGAGTCAAGCGTCAAGGGTCAAGAGTCAATAGTCAAAAGTTGAGAGCCAAGAGTCAATAGTCAAGAGTCAAGAAGCAAGAGTCAAGAGTCAAGAGTCAAGAGTCAAGAGTCAAGAGTCAAAAGTCTACAGTCAAGAATCGAGAGTCAAGAGTTAAGAGTCAAGGGTCAAGAGTCAAGAGTCACGAGTCAAAGGTCAAGAGTCAAGAGTCAAAAGTCGAGAATCAAGAGTCAAGCAACCAGAATCAAAATTCAAGAGTCAAAAGCCAAGAGTCAAGAGTCAAGAGTCAAGCGTCAAGGGTCAAGAGTCAAGAGTCAATAGTCAAAAGTTGAGAGCCAAGAGTCAAAAGTCAAGAGTTAAGAAGCAAGAGTCAAGAGTCAAAAGTCAAAAATCAAGAGTCAAGAGTCGAGAATCAAGAGTCAAGAGTCAAGAGGGTCAAGAGTCAAGAGTCAAGAGTCATGGGTCGATAGTCGAGGGTAAAAAAGCAAGAGTCGAGAGTCGAGAGTCAAAAGTCAAGAGACGAGTGTCGAAAGTCGAGAGTCAAGAGTCAAGCGTCAAGAGTCAGAAGTCAATATTCGAAAGTCGAGAGTCAAGAGTCGAGAGTCAGGAGTCGAGAATCAAGAGCCAAAAGTCGAGAGCCAAGAGTCAAGAGTCAAGATTCAAGATTCAAGAGTCAAAAGTCAAGAGTCAAGTGTCAAAAGTCGAGAGTCAAGAGTCAAGCGTCAAGAGTCAAAAGTCAAGAGTCGAAAGTCGAGAGTCAAGGGTCAAGAGTCAAGAGTCAAGAATCAAGAGTCAAGAGTCAAGAATCAAGAGTCAAGAGTCAAGAGTCAAGAGTCAAGAGTCAAGAGTCAAGAGTCAAGAGTCAAGAGTCAAGAGTCAAGAGTCATGAGTCAAGAGTCAAGAGCCAAGAGTCAAGAGTCAAGGGTCAAGAGTCAAGAGTCAAAAGTCAAGAGTCAAGAGTCAAGAGTCAAGAATCAAGAGTCCAGAGTCAAGAAACAAGAGTCAAGAGTCAAGAGTCAAACGTCAAGAGTCGAGAGTCGAGAGTCAAGAATCAAGAATCAAAAGTCAAGAATCAAGAATCAAGAATCAAGAGTCATGAGTCATGAGTCATGAGTCAAAAGTCAAGAGTTAAGAATTAAGCATCTAGAGTCAAGAGTTTAGAGTCAAGAGTCAAGAGTCAAGAGTCAAGAGTCAAGAGTCAAGAGTCAAGAGTCAAGAGTCAAGAGTCAAGAGTCAAGAGTCAAGAGTCAAGAGTCAAGAGTCAAGAGTCAAGAGTCAAGAGTCAAGAGTCAAGAGTCAAGAGTCAAGAGTCAAGAGTCAAGAGTCAAGAGTCAAGAGTCAAGAGTCAAGAGTCAAGAGTCAAGAGTCAAGAGTCAAGAGTCAAGAGTCAAGAGTCAAGAGTCAAGAGTCAAGAGTCAAGAGTCAAGAGTCAAGAGTCAAGAGTCAAGAGTCAAGAGTCAAGAGTCAAGAGTCAAGAGTCAAGAGTCAAGAATCAAGAGTCAAGAGTCAAGAAACAAGAGTCAAGAGTCAAGAGTCAAGAGTCAAGAGTCAAAAGTCTACAGTCAAGAATCGAGAGTCAAGAGTCAAGAGTCAAGAGTCAAGAGTCAAGAGTCAACAGTCAAGAGTCAAGAGTCAAGAGTCAAGAGTCAAGAGTCAAGAGTCAAGAGTCAAGAGTCAAGAGTCAAGAGTCAAGAGTCAAGAGTCAAGAGTCAAGAGTTAAGAGTCAAGAGTCAAGAGTCAAAAGTCAAGAGTTAAGAAGCAAGAGTCAAGAGTAAAGAGTCAAAAATCAAGAGTCAAGAGTCGAGAATCACGAGTCAAGAGTCAAGAGGGTCAAGAGTCAAGAGTCAAGAGTCATGGGTCGATAGTCGAGGGTAAAAAAGCAAGAGTCGAGAGTCGAGAGTCAAAAGTCAAGAGACGAGTGTCGAAAGTCGAGAGTCAAGAGTCAAGCGTCAAGAGTCAGAAGTCAATATTCGAAAGTCGAGAGTCAAGAGTCGAGAGTCAGGAGTCGAGAATCAAGAGCCAAAAGTCGAGAGCCAAGAGTCAAGAGTCAAGATTCAAGATTCAAGAGTCAAAAGTCAAGAGTCAAGTGTCAAAAGTCGAGAGTCAAGAGTCAAGCGTCAAGAGTCGAAAGTCAAGAGTCGAAAGTCGAGAGTCAAGGGTCAAGAGTCAAGAGTCAAGAATTAAGAGTCAAGAGTCAAGGGTCAAGAGTCAAGAGTCAAGAATCAAGAGTCAAGCGTCAAGGGTCAAGAGTCAAGAGTCGAGAGTCAAGAGTCAAGAAACAAGAGTCAAGAGTCGAGAGTCAAGAGTCAAGAGTCAAGAGTCAAGAGTCAAGAGTCAAAAGTCAAGAGTCAAAAGCCAAGAGTCAAGAGTCAAGAGTCAAGCGTCAAGGGTCAAGAATCAATAGTCAAAAGTTAAGAGCCAAGAGTCAATAGTCAAGAGTCAAGAAGCATGAGTCAAGAGTCAAAAATCAAGAGTCAAGAGTCGAGAATCAAGAGTCAAGAGTCAAGAGGGTCAAGAGTCAAGAGTCAAGTGTCAAGAGAGAGACTCTTGACTCTTGACTCTTGACTCTTGATTCTTGACTCTTGATTATTGACCCTTGACTCTTGACTCTTGATTCTTGATTCTTGACTCTTGACTCTTGACTCTTGACTCTTGACTCTCGACTTTCGACTCTTGGCTTTTGACTCTTGACGCTTGATTCTTGACTCTCTACTTTTGACTCTTGACTCTTGACTTTTGACTCTTGAATCTTGAATCTTGACGTCAAGAGTCAAGAGTCAAGAGTCAAGAGTCAAGAGTCAAGAGTCAAGAGTCAAGAGTCAAGAGTCAAGAGTCAAGATTCAAGAGTCAAGAGTCAAGAGTCAAGAGTCAAGAGTCAAGAGTCTAGAGCCAAGAGTCAAGAATTAAGAGTCGAGAGTCAAGGGTCGAACGTCAAGATTCCAGAGTCAAGAGTCAAGAGTCAAGATTCAAAAGTTAAGAGTTAAGAGTCAATAGTCAAAGTAAAGAATCAAGAGTCGAGAATCAAGAGTCAGAAATCTAGTGCAAGTGTCGAGAATCAAGGGTCAAGAGTAAAATATCAGAGTCAAGAGTGAAGAGTCGAAAGTCACGCAAGAGAAGATGAGAGTGACAAGTCAAAACTCAAGAGTTGACGATTAAGAAACAAGAATTAATACACAAGAGTTCACGAGGAATATCCCTCAAGTCTCAATCTGCTTAACAGGTTCCATTTATTCTTGAAAAAAAAAAAAAAAGCTTAAGCAAAGTTTAAATCAATCCTTAGCCTTAAAAACTGTGGAAATACACTAGATAACATTCAAATTTCAAGAAAATTGCGCGAAATAATCATGAAAACTGAACCACAGTTTTCAACTGAATACATGCATATTGGGCCAAGCAAAAGAAACCTGAAATTCAAATTGAGCTGGGAATATCATATTATGATGATGTTTAATCCAATTGAATTCGAATCATCATTGTTGTTAATTTGTCGGTGAACTGTAACCAGTCGACCCAACGAAACGACTATTGCTGTTTTGCGAAAAGTCTCGAAGTAATTCCGGAGCAATTTTCCAGCATTAGTGAGGAGTTTGTTTTCTGCGAATTAAATCCCTGTCATAAGAGTTTATTGAAGAGGCACTCCCAGGTCTAAACTTCAGTCAGCCAGCATCGGGCCCCTACTTTCTGTTCCCCAAAACTCGCAAGGATACGCCATCATCATCCGCCTCTCAAAGAGGCAAATAAAAAGAAAACAAGTCAGCTTTTCGCATTTTCTCAAATTGCACTCTCTCGCAAATCTGGCGGCAGAAAAGGGGCGGGCGGGAAAAGCTCAAGCTTTTGAAGTGCTTGTTTCCTGGTGTTTTTTATTTCTTTTCTTTTCTTTTGTTTTTCAACTTCTGTACAGCAGCACCAAGAAATCCCACATTTTTCTCGTGTTTACTGTAACGCATGTTTTCGTACTTCTCAGGTACTTCGTCGAATAGCCACCGATGACATAAAAAAAGGCGGGAAGAACTCAAAGGTAGGCGGTTATCAACAATTATTAACAAGGCAAAGTTTTGCGAGGCGTAATCTTTAGTTTAGTGTTGCAAATTGTTTGTTTATCACGTGCGTTGTGCAATTCGGGTGGGTAACTGAAATTCAGACAAACAACACATTACGGTGAACATTGTGATGCGCCTGGATTTATACAACAGATTGGTTTTTCACGTTTTGGAGAGCCTGAATTTATACTCATGCATCGGATGCCCCAAATGACATAAAAGTAATCAAAATCAGTTTTTTGGTTACGCATTTCTGATTGAAAAATCCACATTTTATATCAATAAAAAAACTTAAAAGCGTAAGACCATTGCTTGAAGTTCTCAAGTAATTTAGAAGAAAAAAAAACATTCTGTCCGAAGCAATCCATCCATTTGGGACACGTTTAATGTCATCATACGATGATTGAGCTCTCGAGTTCGTGTGTCATCAAACTCGGCTTTTATGCTTTGGTCCTTCTCCGGCCGGTCAATGATATTTTCTGGTAGCCAGCCAGCCGAAAACATTTTTACCCATGCCCCAAATGCCAGGAATCCTGTTTACTCACCCCCAGAGACACGCGCGTACCCACAAACACAAGCACACAATCACAGGGACCATAACAATAAAATGAATCGATTCCAGAGAATCCATTTGCAGCTGGCACTCAGTGGCCGAATTTCCGAGCTCAAAAACTCATAACCATTATCGGCGAGGCAGATCGGCGGGACTACGATGGCCCATGACCGATGCAGGATAGTAGAAAAGGTCAGGTATTTTCCATTGTTGACAAATAGGTGTAGAAATGAAATGATTAAGTTCATTGAGGAGACAATGAGTGCTATCAATGTGAGTCCAGGCGATTTAGCTAACCGTAATTTTTTTTCTCATTTTTGTGGTAATTGCCATTTTGAAAATGTTTAAAGTTATGTCATTTTTGCGTTTTGGAATTCCTCAAATTTAAGTCACATTTTCGCATTGTTTACAACTCGGTGTATTTTTTCCCTTTTTTTTTTTGAATTTATTATTAAAACACTTATTTACTACAAGACTATCTCCTCATTTGTACATTCTTTGCATTTTTCTACTCTAAATTGAAATTGAATTGGATTTTTTTTTGTGAAATTATTTTCCTATATAAAAATGACCGGACCAGGCTAGAGAAAAATAAATTTCTTATAAACATTCAATCGAGTTTGGAGCGATTTGTGAATTATTTTATTGAAACTTACAGTTTGTTTGGATCCTTCAGCATAACCGTTTCACAAAGCGGGGCGATCCAGCAGCAAAAGATACCTGCTGCTCCGACCAGAACCAAAGCATTGCTTGTTTTGGTTCTCTACGCTTTGCATAAATTCGCAATCTGCGATGCCAGGTAAATGTTTGAAGTTTTGTATTTAGGACAAATGTATATGGCCGTTTTCAAAAGCTCTCCGAAAGCTTCCTAACTAATCTAAAATTTTCCACCGAGGACATGGTGTCGCTAGTGATTGCTTAATAACTCCCATTAAGAACAATGGATTGATGATTGTTGATGACAGGTGATGATACTAAACAGCTAAACACGGTACAACACGGAAAATAAAAAAAAGGTAAAATTTACCTTTTTGCGAGGTGAATTTTTTCCACCCCTCTTTCGAGGTATATTTTACCTTTTTTTCATTCACCTAGCAAAAAGGTAAATTATACCTTTTTTCAATTCACCTAGCAAAAAGATATATTTTACCTTTTTCGCATTCACCTAGCAAAATAGTAAATAATACCGTTTTCCCATTTACTGATTCAAAAGGTAAATGCTGGTTGGTTTGATTGGTTTCTTCAATAAGAATTAAAAAAATACAAAATTCTATCAAAAATTATATTTATTGGAGATAAATAGGGACTGGTAATTCGGCTTCGCATTCTTCCGAGCCGCCATGGCCGCTGAATACTCCTGCGTTGCGTACATTCATGACCTCCTCTGTTCGGCTAATCCGGTCAGGTTCGGCTTTTCCGGCTAGAGGATGACGTGGAATACACCTATAAGCTCTATGGGTCGATCTGAAACAAAAGCAATGTATTATGACGAAAACCAGCACAACTAAATGATATCTAAGAAAACACTTACCATTCTATTCCGATTTTCACATATTATGCATAAAGCAAAACTTGTTCCTGAATGACAAAACAGCTTAACCTCAATAAACGGGTTCGGCGAATAGTCACTTTTTTTCGAGAAGAATTGTACCGTTTTGTTTAGCTCAATCTTGGTCAACTTCACCTAAGTTTTACCTAAGGTAAGTTTTACCTTATTTGGTTTTACCTTTTTTCTAGGTGAATTATACTTTTTTATTCAGCTCAATTCAGGTGAACTTCACCTCGCTACGAGGTAAGATTTACCTTTTTTGGATTCACCTTTTTCCTCGGTGAATTGTATCTTTTTTCCAACCTCGATTCAGGTAAACTTTACCTCACTGTGAGGTGAGTTTCACCTCGAAGAGGTAGAAGCTACCTTTTTGGCTTTCACGATCGTTTACCTTGGCTATCTCGGTAAATTTTACCATTTTATTATTTTCCGTGAAATGTTTACATCACTGTACACTGTAAAGCTAAACTACTCAAACTGTCGTTAGCAGTTTCACTGTAGTGTTGGCAGGGAAAAATGAGTAGATGCATCGGAAAATCATTAGGAAATGGGTAATTTCCCGGTTACACGTTCCTTTTTTCAAATCCAAAATTGTTGTCTTAGTTCAAAACAGCACTTCAGTGACAGCCCTCAACTTTGAGTTCGACCGGGCTTCCGCAAATCTAATCTCTGACTGGCATACTAAAAAGGGAACACCAATATGAACTTTTTCCATGCCTTTATTCGTAGCTACAGTTCGGCAGCCGAACTCGTCAAGTGCTTTCAGTTCAACATACAAGTACTGATCATACTGACATGACACTTAGAACAAAAATTCAACCATTTTCTGTCTAATTTTTTTGTCCGATTTTGTAGGTTCGCAATACCGGCGACATTTGGCGAACCTGAAAATTTTCACACACAACAAACACACACACAAAAAATGCCCTGTAGGAAAAATGTACCTGTTTAGCCCGATTTCATCATAGAAATAACCTGTTTTTTAAGTTGGGCGGCATTTCCTAACTGGAATACCATTTCTTCTTTTTTTGGAATCGATATTGCGTACTATTGGAAAAATTATCCAGAAAACGAAATCGAGTGTCCAGTCAGTATGGTCAGTGATACAAGAGAGTTAAATTTTTAGTTCATTAGATCGGTCCCAGTTTTGGGATGGGATTAGTTTTAATTCGTAGTTCGAACTCCGTTTTGAACTATCGCAAGGAGGAAAATTGGAACTCAACTATCCTTAACGATCCTTAGAATCGAACTATGTTTTAATCACGGTCAAAACAGCACTTCAGTTGCACACTTTGAGTTTGTCTAGGGCAATCGTAAAACTAAGTTCTGACAGGCATACTCAAAACTTATTAAGAGAACCGAACTCCAATTTGAACTTTTAGCTACCCAAAATGCAGCTCGGCAAAAATAGCACAAATTGGATTAGTTTTGAGTTCGCAGTTTGAGCTCCATTTTTGAACCATTCCAAGGAGGAAAAATGAAACTCAACTTAAAGTTCATAAAGTCGAACTATGTTTTCAACCGCAGTCAAACTTAATTTTGAGTACCAAAAAACCCTATCGGGAATGAATGTGTGTAAGTGACAAATGGCTATGGCTTGTATAATAAGTAGTTAATCAAGTACATCACAGACAAATATGAATAAAAGATAACTCTATTCCACCACTGAAATCTGCGTACTTCAATAATTTTATAAGACACCTCTGTAACAAAGTTGATTTTTGGCCAAAAATTTTATTTATAGATAACACTAGATCTCGATTTGTTATGCATTTTTTAGCCGTTTGGCATCAAAATTAAAATTTCGATTATCTGAGGGTAAAAATAACCTAAATTTGAGCACTAGCTGGAATATTGCACAGATCAGATTTTTGGGAAATTCTACAAAATGTATACATTCCTTTTTCTTTACATAACCAAAACAATCGACTAAACACCAAGAGACACTTATAATATAATTGAGGCCCTTGAAGCACCTTGAAGTCAAAGTGGTATAAGTACATAAATCTTATTTAAAAAAACACGCATTTAAATTGTTGGGTTTGGCCATTTTCCATATATTCCATATTTCCAAGATTTTGTTTTTTTCTTTCGAATGTGAAAAAAAATTTCCAAATTCTAAAAATACGAAGAAAGCGTCAAATACAGTTTGAAATATGAAGATCGTTTGGCATCATAAACTAAAAATCGACCTTTTTATCAATAATACCCCTTTGGCTCTAAGGGACTCAATTATTAATGTGAATTAGTTTATCGGCCTTATCGACGAAAGTGATGTCCTTTTAAGTAAAGCACATTTCACGAATTGCACAAATAATTCAGATTCAGCAAGGAAAATTATTGTTCTATCTTAATATATGAATAAGATTTTATATTTTTCGAACAAAACATTGTCAAAACATTATCTCAATAAAAGAGGTTTTTTTCGTCCGAAAAACTGCCCGAAAAAAATGTCAAAATCATCGGCAAAAAATAACACTTTCAGAAACAAATGGGCATTAGATTTTTTTTTTATTTAATTAGAGAGACTTTTAACTTTTTCAGTTATTCGTGTCATTAGAATTAACAAAATCTACTGGATAACCTGAAGGCTGCAAACAAACCTCTTCGATTAATGAAAATAAATTCTCATTTTTTGTCATCTTTTTACAGCAAGAAGCAGTCAGTTTTGTGACATTGTTTACTCTCACACTTTGTTTTGTGAATTCTAATTTGCCTAAATAAGCAGGCCCGTGCGATGAAACCGTCCATGTTTCGAAATTATTATTTAGCTAGAAATTATATCAATAAGAAAATGGATTCTAAAATCGTTTTCTTATTCATGACCATCACCCAAACTCGAAGTCAGAATCAAAGTTTCCAATCAATGCTATTTCTGGTATATCATTAATAAATTATTAAAAATTTTGTTCCTTAGTTTTAGCTAGAAATTTGCTTGAAAATATATTTTAACAGTTAAGTTTACAAATTTGTAGCCGAGTTTTCCAAAATTCGAGAAAATGAACGCGAATAAAAATTTCTAATAAAACCAGAATTTTGGCATTTTTGTAATTTTTGTCATTTTTGTCATTTTTGTCATTTTTGTCATTTTTGTCATTTTTGTCATTTTTGTCATTTTTGTCATTTTTGTCATTTTTGTCATTTTTGTCATTTTTGTCATTTTTGTCATTTTTGTCATTTTTGTCATTTTTGTCATTTTTGTCATTTTTGTCATTTTTGTCATTTTTGTCATTTTTGTCATTTTTGTCATTTTTGTCATTTTTGTCATTTTTGTCATTTTTGTCATTTTTGTCATTTTTGTCATTTTTGTCATTTTTGTCATTTTTGTCATTTGGTCAAATGGTTAAAAAGAATCGTTTTTTTTTCTCATTAGGCTATATTTATAAATTATTAAAACATTTTGCCCCTTTCTCCCCCTTTATGTTTGAAGCTAGAGAACATGAAAAGGGATGCCTAAATTTGATTGTGATTTCTGAGGAACTGAGGTCATTCTATGATGTTTAACAAATCATAAGTGATTATGACCTCTATTGTCAATAAAAAGAAACAGCTCGTGAGATTTTGCGTTAATGGTCAATCTACTTAGTTGTTATACTGAAACAGTAGGATAATGCGAGACTTAAATTATTTTATAAATTTTTCTTATTTTGTTTTTCGAAACATAGCCGTACTCCACCAAATCAACTTTTTTAGAACATTGGGCTTCATCGTTGCAGAAAATAAGCTTAAGAGCTTCTAAATGTAAGTATCTGCGAATAAAACATTACTTGATTATGTAATTTCTTCAAAGTAGATTAGGGAATTTTGCCGTAACAAATTCATTTTCTCTCGGTGATAGCTTTAAAATAATGAATCAGTGATTGGATAAAGGAATTAGTGGGCTTGAAATCTAAAAATAGCTCCTCCCGAACAAGTTGGTGCGGGTGATGAAAACTTGTGGCACAGAACTCAGAACAAAT
Organism: Uranotaenia lowii; assembly: GCF_029784155.1. Lineage (NCBI taxonomy): Eukaryota > Metazoa > Arthropoda > Insecta > Diptera > Culicidae > Uranotaenia > Uranotaenia lowii. Next base: position 81,763,605 of record NC_073693.1, read on the forward strand.
ATAGGAAGATAAATTTGAATGCTAGGTATCTATATGCTATATCGCTCGTAACATTGATTGTGAATCTAGCTGGATGAGCAGGTTTGTGGAAATGTGTGATTCAGGTGTCATGTATGGTTAAATGATTTTTGAAGAAAACAAAAGATTATCAAGACTTTCCTTGATTTTCTCACTGATTTTGAATTGTATGTATTATTTAACCAAATAAGTTCTATGAATATCAATTGGACACTGCTGATTAGCATCATCTTAAACATTTCAATCCTAACCAGTCCAATCTTAATGTCTCTACAGAGGAATTTTCATTACACCAGTGAACTACATACTTCAACCAAAAATTTAGCTTTGGTAAATTTCTGTATCAAAAAATCTTCCAAACAACCGATGCGCCAAATTATTTTCCACAGAAAATTAAAAACATGCACATTTACGATGTTGAAAATTTTTTAGGAACTTTAGTAATCCAAGCACTGATCTCGAAGTTCGATGGAAAAACAGTATGTAATTCCAACATAATTTAAACAGTGGCTCCAGAGAGTGCCTCTTCTAGTCTAGCTTAATTCCAACTAACCAAATTCCACTACGCTTGATAAAATTGAAAATAGTTTCAACTCGCAGGGGTTGGTCAACTATGCAGGACACAATTTTATTTGTTAGTTTGCTCTCAAAATCCAGCATGTTTCCATGCTATGCATTTAACTTTTCGACAGCACATAGTATCATCAACATAAACGCGCAAAAGCGTGCAAAAAGGTTTTGATATATTTGTTCCATGGCTAGCAATAAATTGGTGTAAAATAAATCAATTTTCTCACACCTTTTGGCAGCTATAATGGAAAAAAAGTTTCTCGTTCAGCTCCCGAGCTCATCCATCGGATAGCATCGATCCTTTTCAAAAATATTTGACTCTTTCCCATTCACGAGATGCATCGCCCTCCCAATTGCCCACAACTCGCTGCTGTGGAAAGTACACAGAAAATGTAAAGTGAAAAAAAGCTCCTTTCCAGTAACTAGCCAGCACCGAATCAATAAGTGCCGACCAGTAATTCCCCGCAGGACCTATCGGAGGAAATCCCTATTCTCAAACCCGAACCCAAAATGACTCAAAAGACCAACTTTTGCGATGGTCTCGCCCAGCCCTCACGGCCTTCTCCCCTCGGCCGCCGATAAATATTATCAATCCCGGATTGGGTCGAATTTCTTCCCCTTATCAGATGGGCAGAATGAAGGCTCGGATGAACATTGGGGACCCGTTGATGATGCCGATCATCGTCGTCGTCGTCGGTCGTCCGGCAACTAAGAAGCAAGAGCTCCTTACTTGCCGCCGACGACGCCGCATATTGAATTTTGAAACGTGCCGGACTACGGGTTTTGCCTTCATTAGCATACGCGAACGAATTTGGGTGGCGTGGCGGGGCGTTTGGTTGGGTAACCGAGAATGTGAGAAAGCGCCGAACTTTTTTTCTTGCTTGCTCCAGGGCTCTTGGGAAGTGTTGAGTTTTAAAGGATCTGGTGTCTGATTTTGATATTTTATATTGGTTGCATCTTTGATTCAACATTTGAAACATATTAAAATACATTCATCAGTAAGAAAAAAAATTATTGAAATATCACTGAAGGCAATTCTGCAGTTATTGATATTTTTTTAGATAATAAGCTAGCTTAGCTTAGCTTGATTGACTACTCACATCCACCTTTAAACATTGAACCCGAAATGCTTCATTATATTTTTATCAATAAATTATTATTGAACAATTCCGTTGAGTTTCCTCAGTATACTTTTTAAAAACTCTTTATTGATAGTAGAATGACATTAAATCAAATGCATTTCGAATCCCATGATCGCAGGCGTGGCTTAGTAGAACGAATTCCACATCGCCAATGGTTGCTACTCCGTGATTGACCGAGGCCACCAGTTTTGTTCAATGGTCAAATGAATGGTGTCTGGGACTGACAGCACATTCACAATGCCCAAAACTGATGCTCTCTCTTTAACCATCAATAACGGCGCCGGGCACGTCCTAGTAGTCAATTGATAGTTTGGAAAAGAGAGAAAGGGATGAAAGAAATAATTCGTGCTTTAGGACCGAGGTCACCTCTGCATCCTAGCAAATAATTTTTTTCTGGGGAGTGGGTAAAAGGATGTGATCTGGAGACACTTTTGACTAGTGTGATCTGATTTTGAGCATCCTATTCTCCTATTTTCCTGAAGATTAAATATTTAACCAATTTTTGCAATTCCAATAAATTATCAAGTGTATTTGAAAAAAAAAAAAAAACCCCTAACTTAAATCCCTCAATTGCAGGTTCGTCTCTATACTAGAATTTCTATCTTGTTAGTGAATGTCCTTTTCCTTTTAAATAGTTTATCTTTTCCTTTAAATATGCCTTAGATAAAAAGTCAAATATTATTAGAAAAGAAATTCCTGGATAAAAATAATGCAAAAGTATGTATCTTCATTTTTTAAATATACTTTTTCTAACATTTTTCTTGAAGTTTGATTGAAAAACACCTGATTCTTTTATATTTTTTAGTTATATGGACTCTTTTCAGTCATTGTGATTAGTTACTATAAACATCGAATGATTGAATATATTGTTTAAAAACTGACGTAGGTAAACATTATTTCATTGAATTCTAAAATTATCAGGGGAAATCACATGATTAAATTACAAATCACTCAAGATGGAACTGATAACGTTATAACCTATCAAACGATGTTAAAATTAGTAAAATTTGCTCACTAATCCTTTCCATTTTTTTAAATGTTTTTTGCTACAATTTTATCCTGTTTGTTTTGATTTTCTGGCAACTTATAAATTAATAAATACTGGGAAGAAATTGAAAGTAAAGAAAACTTAGCTGCGTGCATCCATTAATTTCAATGAAGATTCCTTCGGGAAATTAACCGTATTGAAGATAACCGGTTTCTGGTCTTGAACATTCAACTACAAGGCTGCTCTCACTTGCAACTGCACCAGCGATTGTATCCCATTTACCCGAAAACCATTGTCCAGAATGAATTTTTCCCAGAATGACAAATACCCGAAATCAAACCCCAGAATGAACCATGTCCCAGAAAAGAATTCCCCAGAATGCACCATTTACCAGAAACTTTTTTCCCAGAATGGACCATTTCCCAGAATTTTTTCCCCAGAATGGAACATTTACCAGAATGGCACAAATCCCAGATTTTTCCCCCTAGTATTTTTATTTGTTTTTTTTTTCTAATAAATTCTTGTATATTTCAAATGATTCGAAATTAATTTTTTCAAAATGATTTTTTTTAATGAAACTAAGACTTTGAAATTTTCCAACTAAATTTATTTTAGAACCAATATTGTGCTTTGTTTATGGTTTGGGTACTTTAATTGATTCAATGCTTATCATGGTCCTTTAAAAAACCGTTTTGGTATCCGACTCCTCACGCTGCGCGTTCGAACTTGGAAGACGTTTTGTCCTTCACGCTGTCGCGTGGCGGACGGGGCTAAGGGATCACCCCTAGCTTTCACGCAGACCTAGGAAGCCCCGGCAGACCTAGACCAATGTAATGGGGCCGCCGCTTCCGACGGCGGGTCGGCGGCCACCTCGGATTTGGGAGCTTCGGCGGCTTTGTGCCGCCTCAGCCCCTTCATCCTCGTTGGTTGCGGCTTTGCCGCAAAAGAATTAAGTTATGAAACCCCATTTTTTTGTAACAATTCCTTTTTTTTTTTATTAATTTCTAGTAGGGATAAATGTTTTCAATTTTCTGGGAAATGGTTCTTCTGGCGAAAAAATTTCTGGTAAATGGTTCATTCTGGTGAAAAAATTTCTGGGAAATGGTACATTCTGGCGAAAATTTTTCTGGGGAATGGTTCGTCTGGGGAAAAGAATTCTGGGGAATGGTTCTTTCTGGCGATTGGAATTCTGGGGATTTTTCATTCTGGGCAATGGTTTTCGGGTAAATGGAGTACAACCCCCACCAACACTACGACACAGGTTAATCAACAGCAGAAAATGTCCATCCAAAACTATAACAATCGATAAAGAACAATGGAAATATAAATCTATCGCATATGTTCCGGGATTAACGGAAAAAATTGGAAAATTTTTGAAAACGGATTACCCAGATGTTAAACTAGCAACGAAATCAATCGCAAAAATCAAACAGATATTCACCAAAGTGAAAGACCCGATACCAAAAGACGATTACTCAAATATCGTTTACAGTATTCCCTGCAACGATTGTGATTCACAATACATCGGAATGACGACAAACACGTTAAAAGAAAGGATTGGAAGTCATAAATCAAACAAAAAAGCATTGGAAAAGCTACGGAATGAAGGAGCAGATAAACACGACATAAGGATGACACAACTGAAAGGACAAACTGCACTTCGTCATCACAGTATTAAAAACCCGATTTAATACACTTATCAGTGGATTGGAGGCTTTCTTACTGAATGTAAATTATCTTTGGAAATAAATGACACAATAATGGATTCCTTATTTCTGAATTATATATGATTAATCTATAAAAAAGATTAAAATTAAAGAAAATCGATAGCAAAAATTACTAAACTCAATATAAAAACCCGATTTAATACACTTAACAGTGGATTGGAGCCTTTCTAACAGAGTTTAAATTATATTTGGAAATATATAAAATAATATAGAATATACATGATAGATTCCTTCCCTCTGAATCATATAAGTATGATTTCAGATATTCAAACACGAAAAATTCCAATCTCAATATAAAAAAATGATGCCTGATACGTTTTTTTGGGGAAAAGCGAACTGGTATGTAAGGAGCTCATTTTATGTATGGAAAGAATGGTATTTAAACAGTAGAATTTCCAAGATTTATAACACGCTGAAATGGTGCCGTGGTAGCAACCAGAACTTTCACGTTGCTGGTCACGGTTCGAATCTTACTGTTTTTTTATGCTTTTTTTTTACTGAATAAGTAAAACCAACTACAATATTGATGGATAGCCGTGACGCGTGCCCTAGCATGATACCTTTTTTAGAGCTCAACCATGCATAGAGGAAAAATTCCCACAAAAGGAGGGGAAAGTAATATGACTATTAAATGATTAATCTCATTCTGTAAACTAAATCTGAAATCTTATTCTGATTCTAAAGTTTGAATTTTGAGTTACAACACTTAGTCTAATATTTGAATATAAGTTCCAATTTCAAATTCCAGGTTGATCTTTAATCCAAATTCTTAATCAGAATTCTAAATCTGAATTCTCAATCTGAATTCTGAATCTGAACTCTGAATTTGAATTCTAAATCTGTATTCTGAATCTGAATTCTGAATCTGAATTCTGAATCTGAATTCTGAATCTGAATTCTGAATCTGAATTCTGAATCTGAGTTCTGAATCTGAATTCTGAATCTGAATTCTGAATCTGAATTCTGAATTCTGAATCTGAATTCTGAATCTTAATTCTGAATCTGAATTCTGAATCTGAATTCTGAATCTGAATTCTGAATCTGAATTCTGAATCTGAATTCTGAATCTGAATTCTGAATCTAAATTCTGAATCTGAATTCTGAATCTGAATTCTGAATCTGAATTCTGAATCTGAATTCTGAATCTGAATTCTGAATCTGAATTCTGAATCTGAATTCTGAATCTGAATTCTGAATCTGAATTCTGAATCTGAATTCTGAATCGGAATTCTGAATCTGAATTCTGAATCTGAATTCTGAATATGAATTCTGAATCTGAATTCTGGATCTGAATTCTGAATCTGAATTCTGAATCTGAATTCTGAATCTGAATTCTGAATCTGAATTCTGAATCTGAATTCTGAATCTGAATTCTGAATCTGAATTCTGAATCTGAATTCTGAATCTGAATTCTGAATCTGAATTCTGAATCTGAATTCTGAATCTGAATTCTGAATCTGAATTCTGAATCTGAATTCTTAATCTTGTAAATCTCATTTTGATTGTTTTGCATCACACGGTTTTCAACATTGAAATTTCTTTCATCCAAATTTTTTTTTATGATTTCGGATTTTACAACTTTTAATAGTACGGTTTTATCCCTAAAAGTATGCAGCAAACTTAATTTCAGAAAAATTGTGAAAAAAAGTTTTCACAAAACAAAATCGTGTTTTCATGCGTAATGATCTTTAAGTCATCGCAAATTTATCAAAAACTGTGCAAATTGGTATTCTTGGAGAAACAATTCCAGAATTGAAAATTGATAAAGTGAGGAGAAATTTTACGGATGATGAAAAGAGCGAAAGAACATTTTTGCAAGGAAAATTTATTAACGTACACCATACTTTACCTCGCAACATCCAGCTTCATCAATTTTTAATTCTGATATTCTTTCTCCATGAATCTAAATTTTTCACCGATATGCCGAAAATAAATTTACAAAAATTCTGAATCTGAATTCTGAATCTGAATTCTGATTCTGAATTCTGAATCTGAATTCTGAATCTGAATTCTGAATCTGAATTCTGAATCTGAATTCTGAATCTGAATTCTGATTCTGAATTCTGAATCTGAATTCTGAATCTGAATTCTGAATCTGAATTCTGAATCTGAATTCTGAATCTGAATTCTGAATCTGAATTCTGAATCTGAATTCTGAATCTGAATTCTGAATCTGAATTCTGAATCTGAATTCTGAATCTGAATTCTGAATCTGAATTCTGAATCTGAATCTGAATTCTGAATCTGAATTCTGAATCTGAATTCTGAATCTGAATTCTGAATCTGAATTCTGAATCTGAATTCTGAATCTGAATTCTGAATCTGAATTCTGAATCTGAATTCTGAATCTGAATTCTGAATCTGAATTCTGAATCTGAATTCTGAATCTGAATTCTGAATCTGAATTCTGAATCTGAATTCTGAATCTGAATTCTGAATCTGAATTCTGAATCTGAATTCTGAATCTGAATTCTGAATCTGAATTCTGAATCTGAATTCTGAATCTGAATTCTGAATCTGAATTCTGAATCTGAATTCTGAATCTGAATTCTGAATCTGAATTCTGAATCTGAATTCTGAATCTGAATTCTGAATCTGAATTCTGAATCTGAATTCTGAATCTGAATTCTGAATCTGAATTCTGAATCTGAATTCTTAATCTGAATTCTGAATCTGAATTCTGAATCTAAATTCTGAATCTGAATATGAGTTCTGAATCTGAATTTTGAATTCTGAATTTTGAATCCTGAATTCTGATTCCTAAACCTGTATCCTGAATTTGAAAACTGAATCTGAATTCTGCATCTGAAATTGAATCTAAATTATGTATGAGTATGTAGAAATGAAAAAAAAACATAAATTCATTCTTCAACACGAGTAAAAAAAACGAGGGTCATAAGATCTTCATATAAATTCCCCCCCAACGCAGTTTCCTGTACGGCTCTGCATTTTGTTGACACCCGGCATGGCTTTAGACACTATAATTTCATAAATGAAATTATAATGTCTATAGGCATGGCGGACTCTGAAGGAAACGCCCATCCGCCATTTGCTGCATTGAAAAGCAAGAAGTGTAAGATATAAACACTGTTGCCGTATTTGCCCCAGCAGACTGAGAAACTGCCCAGACCACGGTGCGTCTTAGTAATGCCTTTACCTATTTGAGTTTGAGCCGCTTTCAATCAAGCGTGCCGATGGTTTATTGGATAGCGCTTGCAACTTGGGATCTGAAGGGTTTTGGTTCAATTCTCGAGTTAATAAAAATATTATTTTTTTATTTTGATTATCTTCAATTTATAAATGATTGCTGGTGCTGCTGCTTCGAGGCGCCACTAGCAACTTTTTTTTATGCCATAATAAGTATGATATGTATTTGGTAAAGAAAACGGTTTCAACTATTTTGTTTTTTTCCCGTTTTTGAAAGGGTTGTGTAGAAAAAAAAATGCATTCTTTTGAGACTAAAATCATTTTAATTGTGCAGCCCAGTTTCGCAAAAACGTTCTAGACATTTTTAAAATGGCACATACAAATCCACGGACATCAACAGAACTCGTCGAGCTGAGTCGATAGGTACCTATAAAGGTATGTCTAAGACCCATAATTAATGATCTCTCAAATCGACCGATAACCAAACCTTTCTGTTAGAAAGGCAAAAATGATGCCTGATACGTTTTTTTGGGGAAAAGCGAACTGGTATGTAAGGAGCTCATTTTATGTATGGAAAGAATGGTATTTAAACAGTAGAATTTCCAAGATTTATAACACGCTGAAATGGTGCCGTGGTAGCAACCAGAACTTTCACGTTGCTGGTCACGGTTCGAATCTTACTGTTTTTTTATGCTTTTTTTTTACTGAATAAGAAAAACCAACTACAATATTGATGGATAGCCGTGACGCGTGCCCTAGCATGATACCTTTTTTAGAGCTCAACCATGCATAGAGGAAAAATTCCCACAAAAGGAGGGGAAAGTAATATGACTATTAAATGATTAATCTCATTCTGTAAACTAAATCTGAAATCTTATTCTGATTCTAAAGTTTGAATTTTGAGTTACAACACTTAGTCTAATATTTGAATATAAGTTCCAATTTCAAATTCCAGGTTGATCTTTAATCCAAATTCTTAATCAGAATTCTAAATCTGAATTCTCAATCTGAATTCTGAATCTGAACTCTGAATTTGAATTCTAAATCTGTATTCTGAATCTGAATTCTGAATCTGAATTCTGAATCTGAATTCTGAATCTGAATTCTGAATCTGAATTCTGAATCTGAGTTCTGAATCTGAATTCTGAATCTGAATTCTGAATCTGAATTCTGAATTCTGAATCTGAATTCTGAATCTTAATTCTGAATCTGAATTCTGAATCTGAATTCTGAATCTGAATTCTGAATCTGAATTCTGAATCTGAATTCTGAATCTGAATTCTGAATCTGAATTCTGAATCTAAATTCTGAATCTGAATTCTGAATCTGAATTCTGAATCTGAATTCTGAATCTGAATTCTGAATCTGAATTCTGAATCTGAATTCTGAATCTGAATTCTGAATCTGAATTCTGAATCTGAATTCTGAATCTGAATTCTGAATCGGAATTCTGAATCTGAATTCTGAATCTGAATTCTGAATATGAATTCTGAATCTGAATTCTGGATCTGAATTCTGAATCTGAATTCTGAATCTGAATTCTGAATCTGAATTCTGAATCTGAATTCTGAATCTGAATTCTGAATCTGAATTCTGAATCTGAATTCTGAATCTGAATTCTGAATCTGAATTCTGAATCTGAATTCTGAATCTGAATTCTGAATCTGAATTCTGAATCTGAATTCTGAATCTGAATTCTGAATCTGAATTCTGAATCTGAATTCTTAATCTTGTAAATCTCATTTTGATTGTTTTGCATCACACGGTTTTCAACATTGAAATTTCTTTCATCCAAATTTTTTTTTATGATTTCGGATTTTACAACTTTTAATAGTATGGTTTTACCCCTAAAAGTATGCAGCAAACTTAATTTCAGAAAAATTGTGAAAAAAAGTTTTCACAAAACAAAATCGTGTTTTCATGCGTAATGATCTTTAAGTCATCGCAAATTTATCAAAAACTGTGCAAATTGGTATTCTTGGAGAAACAATTCCAGAATTGAAAATTGATAAAGTGAGGAGAAATTTTACGGATGATGAAAAGAGCGAAAGAACATTTTTGCAAGGAAAATTTATTAACGTACACCATACTTTACCTCGCAACATCCAGCTTCATCAATTTTTAATTCTGATATTCTTTCTCCATGAATCTAAATTTTTCACCGATATGCCGAAAATAAATTTACAAAAATTCTGAATCTGAATTCTGAATCTGAATTCTGATTCTGAATTCTGAATCTGAATTCTGAATCTGAATTCTGAATCTGAATTCTGATTCTGAATTCTGAATCTGAATTCTGAATCTGAATTCTGAATCTGAATTCTGAATCTGAATTCTGAATCTGAATTCTGAATCTGAATTCTGAATCTGAATTCTGAATCTGAATTCTGAATCTGAATTCTGAATCTGAATCTGAATTCTGAATCTGAATTCTGAATCTGAATTCTGAATCTGAATTCTGAATCTGAATTCTGAATCTGAATTCTGAATCTGAATTCTGAATCTGAATTCTGAATCTGAATTCTGAATCTGAATTCTGAATCTGAATTCTGAATCTGAATTCTGAATCTGAATTCTGAATCTGAATTCTGAATCTGAATTCTGAATCTGAATTCTGAATCTGAATTCTGAATCTGAATTCTGAATCTGAATTCTGAATCTGAATTCTGAATCTGAATTCTGAATCTGAATTCTGAATCTGAATTCTGAATCTGAATTCTGAATCTGAATTCTGAATCTGAATTCTGAATCTGAATTCTGAATCTGAATTCTGAATCTGAATTCTGAATCTGAATTCTGAATCTGAATTCTGAATCTGAATTCTGAATCTGAATTCTTAATCTGAATTCTGAATCTGAATTCTGAATCTAAATTCTGAATCTGAATATGAGTTCTGAATCTGAATTTTGAATTCTGAATTTTGAATCCTGAATTCTGATTCCTAAACCTGTATCCTGAATTTGAAAACTGAATCTGAATTCTGCATCTGAAATTGAATCTAAATTATGTATGAGTATGTAGAAATGAAAAAAAAAACATAAATTCATTCTTCAACACGAGTAAAAAAAACGAGGGTCATAAGATCTTCATATAAATTCCCCCCCAACGCAGTTTCCTGTACGGCTCTGCATTTTGTTGACACCCGGCATGGCTTTAGACACTATAATTTCATAAATGAAATTATAATGTCTATAGGCATGGCGGACTCTGAAGGAAACGCCCATCCGCCATTTGCTGCATTGAAAAGCAAGAAGTGTAAGATATAAACACTGTTGCCGTATTTGCCCCAGCAGACTGAGAAACTGCCCAGACCACGGTGCGTCTTAGTAATGCCTTTTACCTATTTGAGTTTGAGCCGCTTTCAATCAAGCGTGCCGATGGTTTATTGGATAGCGCTTGCAACTTGGGATCTGAAGGGTTTTGGTTCAATTCTCGAGTTAATAAAAATATTATTTTTTTATTTTGATTATCTTCAATTTATAAATGATTGCTGGTGCTGCTGCTTCGAGGCGCCACTAGCAACTTTTTTTTATGCCATAATAAGTATGATATGTATTTGGTAAAGAAAACGGTTTCAACTATTTTGTTTTTTTCCCGTTTTTGAAAGGGTTGTGTAGAAAAAAAAATGCATTCTTTTGAGACTAAAATCATTTTAATTGTGCAGCCCAGTTTCGCAAAAACGTTCTAGACATTTTTAAAATGGCACATACAAATCCACGGACATCAACAGAACTCGTCGAGCTGAGTCGATAGGTACCTATAAAGGTATGTCTAAGACCCATAATTAATGATCTCTCAAATCGACCGATAACCAAACCTTTCTGTTAGAAAGGCAAAAAAGGTGGTCAGTACGTTTTTTGGAGGATAAGCGAACTGATATTCAACGAGTTCATTTACTATCAAAATATTTCAAACTGTTCAAGTTTGAGAGCCACAATTCTCAACACTCATTAGTGGTCTAGGAGTTAGCCTCCTAAACTCTCATCCTAGATGTCGTGGGTTCGATTCTCTGCTGTTTGATGAACTTTTTGTCAAATTTTCGATTGCCTCCGTAATTAATTTAGCGATTGCTGGCTGTTGCTGCTGAGCAAATGGCTACCTTTTTTGAAGCCAACGTAAGCATGATATGTTCTATGGTAAGGTTGCCAGAATTTTTTTCACTACCATCCGGGCCTAGCAATTCCGGGCATTTTTTCAAAAAAACCTGGCAAAATCCGGGCATGGATTTCAATTTTTCAAATCCAAAAACCGGGCAAAAACCGGGCAAAATTTAAGTGTTATTATATATAAAAGCAAAGAAAAAATGCAAAAAATCGAGATTAATATTTTATTAATGTAATTGCAGACTTCCAACAACTTTTTGGAACACTTAAATATTTAAAGGTTTATAAAAGTAAATCAGCGAAATTATTTGAAACAACCGTTGAAAATTTCCATACCGATAATCGACTTTGCTGAAACGTACTCAAAAACTTTGATTTTTTTTTTGGTTTCTTTGTGAAAATTGTGAAAAAATCCGGGCAATATCCGGACTTTTTTCACGATATCCGGGCAACCGGGCCGGACCGGACTTTCTCAAAATTTTGCATCAAATATCCGGGCAAACCCGGATAAAACCGGGCAATCTGGCAAGCTTATTCTATGGAATAGAAAATTTTTAAACAATTTTGTTTTTTTTTTTTGGTTTTAAGATAAGTCCTACAGGAAAAAAAATCCAATTTTTTGATACTAAATTCATCAAAATCGTGAAACCTAGAATAGGAGTTAATGTGTTAAGAACGTTTTTATGGAACATACAAATTTCCGGACATCATCGTAACTCGTCGAGCTGAGTCGATTGGTACCTATAAAGTGGGGTCTTGGACCCTTAATTAATTATATCCCCAACTGACCGTTCCCTATGCCTTTCTGTAAGAAAGCCAAAAAGATCACACTTTTAACTTAGAACGGACAAAAATAATAGATCGCCACAGGTACGTCTGTGGTCTTCAAACTCTCGAAATGTGTCACATCGCGAGAAATGGCAACACAATCAATAAGAAGACTGATACTGAAGGGCTAAGTATCATCTGCGCTGGCATAAGGACCCGGCAACGTTACACGATTTGTCTATGTATCGTGTGACCAACATCTTTTAAATATGTGCTCGTGAATCTCGTTTTTAAGCTTTTTTTTCCTCAGATTTAAGCTTTTTTGTCTTGAGAGCATAGCCCAAGTAACAATTTTAGCTTTATTATGGTCAGCAAAATTTCGTTTGGACTATAGCATTAATCTTCATAAAAAGCTAAAGTGCATTCTATAACATCACCTGAACTCTTATAAAGCCAAAATCAGGCTATTTGGCCCTACCCTAGAAACGTCATCAAGACGTATCATTGTTGGTCATCAATGTTGGTCACCAAAGCTTTTAAAAAGCTATTATTAAACATGTTAGAAATTTTTGTTTTTTTTCGCTTCTGTGTGTTCTCCGATTTTTTTTTATTTTTCCAGCAACCATAATGGTTGATGAATGATGATTGCATTATTCAGATATGATCTGGTAATATTAATAGCTAAAAAAACAATGTTTTAACCATACAATGAGCATCTTTTCTACTGCCAGTCAAGATTTTAGGTAAAATGTGTATGAAATAGTATCTTAAAATAAATGCGCTTCGTCAAATCTGATGGTCAATCATGATGGAATTGATGGAAAAAAGGCCTGAAAAAATATTTTCCAATGCTTGCATTGTGAATCCATCAACATGGCGTCATTTTGTGCCCTTCGATTTTGCAACCAACATGGCGTGAGTCAATTCATAGTTTTATTATGGTTTAATGATGACCCCAAAAAAAGCTACGATTTGACGTTTCTCTTGCAAGCCAACCAATTACACGCTAAGGATGAGTTCCTCATTTCTGAGTTGTTAATCATTAGTACAGTAAATGAGTACAGACTTTTTGAATGAAAAGGGATTGATTGTGAATGACCCGTGGAATAAATCATGAGTTGAAGTCAAATTTTGTTGTCTGACGCCATCTTGAAATCCGAGATGGCGGCTTCCGCTGAACTTTAAAATGTTGTAAATGACTTGAAATCGCATGAAACCCCAACAAAATGGGCATCGGGTGAAAGGGCTAAACGAGTAGAAGTCGAATTTCGCTATCAGACGCCATCTTGAAATCCAAGATGGCGGCATCCGCTGAACTTTTAATGCTGTAAATGACAAAAAGTCGCATTAAACAACCACTATATGGGTATTGGTTGAAAGAGCTAAACTAGAAGAAGCCGTTTTTTTTCTTTTCGATGCCATCTTGAAAACCAAGATGGCGTCTTCCGCTGAACTTTGAACTGCTGTTAGTCACTGAGAATCGCATGAAAGGCCCACAATATTGGTATTTGATGAAAGGGCCAAACTATAAGAAGTCGAGTTTCGCTATCGGACGTCAACTTGAAATCCAAGATGGCGGCTTCCACTCAACATTAAAATGCTGTTAATCACTGAAAATCACATGAAACTCCCACAATATGGGTAGAAAGTTGAAAAGGATCAACGAGTAGAATACAAATTTCGCTATCAGGCGTCATCTTGAAATCCAAGATTGCGACTTCCACTGAACTATAAAATGATTGAAATCATTGAAAGTCACTAGAAATTCCCACAATCGAACGATTTTTTCCCAACTTTGTTTTTACTTAGTACTACATTTTTTATCATGTTTGTGATGCATTTAGCTATTTTCGTGTTTTGTCGATAGTTTTTGTTTTTTGTCATATTTGCTATTTATGTCATTGTATTATGTCTATCATGCTAATATGTCTAAATTTTATTTGTCCTATTAAAGTGGAAACTATAAGGTTATGTTGTTTTTGCTATTTGTTTGATTTAGGGACATGTGCCAAAATCGGATGTTTCCAAAATCGGCTGTTGCCAAAACGATTGGGGTTTGTATTGTGGTTGCTTTGTGCGATTTTGGGTCACTTACAGTATTTCAGAGTAAAGCGAAAAGAGAAAATCGACTACTCGTTTAGCCCTTTTACCCAATACCAATATTGTTGGGGTTTCATACGATTATAAGCCATATACAACATTTCAAAGTTCAGCGGAAACCGCCATCTTGAATTTGGATGGCGTCAAATAACGAACTTCGACTTTTACTGGTTCATCTCTTTCAACTAATGCCCATATTCTAAGGATTTGAGGCGATTTTCAGTCATTTACAGTATTTTCAAGTTGAGTGGTAGCCGCCATCTTGGAATTTAAGATGGCGACGGACAACGAAATTCGGCTTCTACTCGTTTATTACTTTCACCTAATAACAATATTAATAAGGTTTCATGATATTTTCAGTTATTTACAACCTTGAAAATAAAAGCGGAAGCCGCCATCTTGTATTAATGATGGCTTCAAGCAACAAATTTTGTTCCTCCTATTTGAACCCTTTCACTCAATACTCATATTGTAGAGTTATTCATTCCACTTCCGGTAATTCGAAGTTTTCATAGATTTTTATAATTTTTTATTATTTTAACTCAAATTCAACACACAGAACTTATCAAAAATGAGTAATAATGGGAATTCCAATTCAAATATGTGCTATCTAATCTGAGCGTGTCCTGTTCTGACATCTTGATCGAGAAATGTCACTAACTTTTATGGCGGTTTAATAATCAGGCACTGAGTGCTATTATAGAACATGCAAAAAAAAGCTTGGAGCAAACTTCTTAGTTTGTGTTTTATTATAGTTTAAACATAGCATTCCTAACTCTCTCTAAATTACTAAAACAGTATGTTTAATGGAAGATTTATGGGCGTTTTCAAAACTATCTGAAAACAGATGGTCGATTAAAAAATAGAAGCATTTCGCATGACCATAATAAAACCATCATAAAACGAGCTGCACAAAAAAAGCCGTAATAAAACCATAATAAAACATCGGAATGCTAGTTAGCTTGATCTGTGTTACTTGGGAGGAGACGAAAGCTTAAATCTGAGGAAAAAAGCTTAAATCTGTCAAAACGAGGGGAAAAAAGGGGAAATCTGAGAGATGTGCTCCATACGGTTTGAATAGCGTTGCCGCCGCCTGGCTGGCATCTTCAACTCCATGAAAAATATACACCAACGCACCAATATACAGATAGACAATCATAACACGCAACATTCAACAGTCAGTGACAGTGGTTAACCAAAACAAACAACAAGAAACACCAAAAAATTTATATTGTTTTTCATCAAATTTCATTTCATCCCATTTCTGTATCATTCGTAAACATCAACACACAACATATTGTAAGCCCCCCTGCAGTAAGTAGAACATGGTGCATATAATATTGCATACAAGTTTGAATGCTAAGTTTTTCCAAACATTCACAGACAACTGGACGAGAACAATTTTTAATATCGGACAGTTTAGTAGATTCAAGGAACATACTGGACAGTTAAAACGACAAATTACTGTAAGTACACCCAATCACAATATCATTCACCTCTTTGAAAAAAAAAAAAAAATTAAAAACAAAATTTAACATTCCGACACAAGTTAATTACATTACATAAGTTTTCAATGTTGAACTAAAAATCAAAACAAAAATTCAAATGCCGTTTTATGTATACTTTGGTTCCTAGATTCCTTGAAAAAGGCTAAATGAATTATGCCGAAACGACGGATGTAGTAAAAAAAACCTCGTTTTTGACATCTTCTAGAGACTGAAAACGCCGAAAACATTTAAATCGTTTTATAAAAATTTTAGCATTTGCGGGTATTTTGTAATGTTTTTTTTTGCCGCTTGGGGAAAGAACCTGCCAACATGGCTGACTATTCATGATATCCGATTTTAACCGACTTCTAGTAATCATTTTTACGATTTTTTACTCATTTGGTAAGAATTGCGATGCACAGTAACGTTATGTGCGACTTGAGCTATCATTTTTAATGCGATTTTATGTTTGCTGGGCTGGAACCAGATTTGAAACCGTTTTAAATATTGTGGATAAAGGTTTTTTTTTGTACAAAAGCTGTTCGAAGCTTCTTAAAAGTTTCAACTGCAAAAAGTTCAAGGTTGAAATCGGTCGGTAGTTGTTCACATCGAGCGAGTGTTCAGTTTTTAAGACTAACCCAGGATATAATTTTATTGATATTTTATTTTAAACGACTGCAAGGCCGGGAACTTAATCCCCAACAACAATTATTATAGGCGTTAAAGAGCAAATTACTTCCAATGATTTCAACTACAAATTTTAGAAAGGATTTATAACGAGATATTAACACACTATTTGTCCTTTTCAGGTACGCATCAGGTCAATACTGCAAGAGAAGGTAAATTAAACTTACCCCATTAACTCATGTGTGAAATATTCATTCGTTTCATAAAGGAACAAAATGAAAAAAAAACTGCTGCAGCTTCGCCAGTTACCCGTAACACTCATCATCGCAAAGGAGGGAAATGACCCTTCACGCGAGGATAATTGTTGGCTTTTGGAGTGGGGCAATGATACCTACTGCGTCGTCGTGACTGGAACCGGGATCGACTGACATGGTCCTTCTCTTGGTTTCCAATGATTCCGAGCTTTCAGCGGAGGACGATGATGGTTGGCGTATCATGTTTTCCTATTTATTGGGAACCGCGTCGCACTTTTTGACGCCGCCACGGGTTGGTAAATACTCATAAATACCGATGGTGCTGCTTTAGCCAGTCGAGTCGAGTCAAGTCGTAATGCTTCGGCACACATAGACAGACCCTGAAACAAGTGTCAATTTGCTCGTTATTAGTGCCTATTGGATATTGGCCATCAATGATGATGGTCATGGTTCGATGGAAATTGACAGCTCTCTCCTGGTATGACACACACAAATCGATGAGCTTCGGTTTCGCGCCAAGTGAAACCGGGAGGACGCGTTGTTCGTGTGTGCTAAATAATGTTCAATTTAATTTTGCAAATTACGTTTCATTCTTCCATGTTGGTTTGGTCTGATGAATGTCGCAGAAGCCTCTACTGCAATATTTACTGGTGGTGTGTTGATTTAGGTTGAAATGTGCTCTAGAAGTTTCCGATTCAACCACATTAACAGCGATAAATGCTCACTATGGTCTAACATGATTTGTTGGAAGTACATATAAACATACTTGCTGATCCGATAGATTTCGTTCCACTATAAATCTAATGAAAGATATTTAAATTGAGCCTTTGCTGAGACATTATGATGTTCATATTATTCTCAACGAATGATATATTGGAATGAACACTTTTGATAAATTTAACTCACGTTTTAATCATTTGAAAATGATTAGAAAAGATCCTTCGGTCGCATTGTGTTAAATTTTGTATTTAATGTTTAATAACATTTTTTTTTTAAATTTTGTTAGGTAACATCATTTTTGTTTTGCTCTATTTGGCACATTTGTAGAACATTAGATTTTTGTTACAGATTCCAGTTATGAGATATTCATAGGTGAGAAATCAAGTCACCCCAGGGATCGAGTATCCTCATTCTCCCCTACATTGATTACATATCATACTTTAAAGTAAAGCTACGTCCGGTTTTAATCCGGGATCACTCCACCAATATTGACAAAAATTGAAAGTTATTAGGTATCAGCTTAAAATTTAAATCAAATACATAAAATTTGACAAGCACAATTTTTCATTCGTTAAGCTTTCGTGGGATCGATACATTTTCGATTTTATTCTTCTTCTTCTTCTTCTTCTTTTACCAACATAGCCAAAACGTGTAAGCATCCTGGAAAATGAAAAGACTTGCGTTCTACATTTTTCTTTTCAACGTTATTTCTGTTACATAAAACATGCATTGCAGAGATAACTACGGCCAGGCCAACCATGTGGTAAATACCGCAAAAGATTCTGGAGCCAGGGGAGGAATAAAGCGTGGAGTTCCCTACCAAACGCTTCATATGGATTACTTATATACCTACAGCATAATTTGAAAATAGCTATACTAATCTAATGACATTATGTATTAGGAAAATAATACAATAATAACGTTTAAGGTTGGATCTCACCAAATAAGTCTTGGAAGTTTTCGACTAGAAACTTCTTCCTCTAGTCTGGACCAGCTGGCTTTAAAATTCCTTCCGAAGTCCCCCAACCACGATTCAGCATGCCGAAACAAAACACGAACTACTCCGGGAACTACCACCAGTCACTAAATCTATCATTTTCCACTGTTTAATTCTAAAATTTTTAAGTTTTATTGTAATTTAATTAAAACAAAAACGCCTCGATACATTTTCGATTTTATTTGACCAAAAAAAAAAAAAATTATTCAATAAGCAATCCAAACTTATTGATAAAGAAAGATTACCGAAAAAGTCGGTGTCGTAAACTCAGGAGTCTTCTCGCCTTCTTCTGTGGCCTTCTTTTGGCTAGAGATGTTTGCACTACAAAATCCGAATCAAGAATGACCTTTGCGATCAAGCGCCTTTCTTTTTATAGGCAATTTGTCCGCGCATTCTGTGGCAAATGGTCTACAATCGAAGTAGTCCGTTTTTCCGATTATCTAATTTTACTTGTCCGTCACTTCATTCAGAATCAATGAATTTTCTTACTATTCCGTCTTATCTCTATCCTACAGTCGGTAACATCAAGGATCTACCTTCAATTGCAAACAATTCCTGCAAAGAAGCCACGATGTGTTAAAATACAAAACATGCGCCCGTTTTATTCCGGCCGGGCTCAAAAAAATGTTGTAGGTACCTACACTCTTCTCTTCTACTGACTGAGTATTCTGGATTCAACAATGTCCCGCATTCAAGTTCAAGAACGGCAAGCAATAAATAACAAAAACGTTTAGGTATCTATATCTGTTAGTCTGTATGTATGTATATTCATCCTTACATCCAATCACCACCACCATGCTAATGAAAGAGCTCACCAGAAGCGGCTTTCGTCGTCGTCGTCGTCGTAGTCCTTTTTTCCAGGCGAAAAACGAGACCGGAATAGCAAATTATGGCTTAGAAGAAGAACGGAAACGCCATTAGCCAGCGAACAAATATGATCCTTGGGAACTTTGTTTGCACGGCGAAAGATACGGGGGAGAGCGAAAAACCCGTTGCGTACCCTATTTTTGGGGTGGCGACATCTACTTACAGTGGACGCAAAATTGGAATTGTTTTTTTTTTGCAGGAAGTGAGACAAATTGGCAGAGAACATGGAGGGATGGCAACATTTTGCTTGTTTTGTTTTATGATGAAGGGTTACATCACTTTTTTGTAGAAGTTTAAGCAAATTTTTATAAGATTTGAATGTACCTCCTTCAATATAAATTTGTGTTTGAGTAAGTATTTAAAACAAAATCACAAGGATCATATTGTTTCCGTTGTTTAAATTTAATACCAATATTACTTTTTAATAATTTCCAGTGCTACGAGTTCAGCATTACAACTTAACTTTTGATGAAACCCAAAAATGTGTTTGTCTAAAGACTATTCCAAAAATTATAAGCACACCTAATCTGCCGCTCATGGCAAGTCCGTCCCATCTGCATTTTCAACATTATTGAGTTTATCAGTTAAATCATCCTAAAATTATCGATAGTTTAAGAAGAAAAAAAAATATTTCGAGTACCTTGTTCTGATGAGCATTGAAAAAACCTCAAATAAATTTGTCCCATCGTAAAAATGATCGCAAGTCGGTCGGTCTCATTGAAAAAATCATCATATGTCGGTCCGGTTCATCAGCGTTTACATTTGGCTATGGAATGGGACAAACTTGCTATCATTCTTGCTTGATGCCTACCGTGAAAATAATCGCATATTCGTCCCAGAGTATAATTTTTCAACAAAATAAAACAAAATTTCGATATTTTTGAACGAGCAATGATGCAAAAGTATTTGTTTGTCACGAAAGTAACAAATGCTGTTGATTGCTCCATCAAAACCGCGGTAAAATACGAAATTTTTCAAAACGAGTTACAAATTTCAATTGTTGTTTTCTCCACTGAACAAAAATGCAAATAGGACGGATTTGCTATGCGCTGCAAAAATGTTAACGGTAGGGGGAAGTGTTCCTAAATGCGCATGTTGGGTAATATGCGCATACAGCCGATTGGCGATATGGCTAGAGATTGTTCATATCTAATCAGTGCAGTTTGAGGATAATACGCTTTTATCACATGGCATGAAAAAATTTCATTGTTATATAAAGTCGAAAAAATTTAAAAATTCAAACAAGATTTTTGTCAGTTTTGTTATAATATATTGAACTTTAATTATTGTGCGAACAGATTCTGTGAACAAAAATTTTAATGGTTTTTCTTTCTTATTCATCTGGAAATTGGAAATTCAACAAATTGATGCTTTTGGCAAAGTTGTAAATGATAAGATATTGGAATCAGAGACAGGATCTGAATGCCCATATCAAGGCAGGTTAAATGCCTATATCAAGAAAAATAGATTAGTCTTATAAATTTTTTACTTTCTATCATTTTAACATTAAATCTACGCTCAAATCACGATCTTACAGCGAAAAAAAAAGAACTTCATACTGATCCGACAAAAATACAACATGAACAAAATATTACCATGAAATATAGCCATATGGCATACTTAACTATGTTTCATGCAAAAGAACTAGTGATGTGAAAAAATTCACCAAAATTTCAGCCTTGACGTATGCTTAACATCAGTGTCTACCATTTTCAATTAAATAATTTCAAAAGATTGCAATTGTAAATGAAATATAGCTTAAAACATAAATATGCGCATTTAGCCCGCCGGTTTCGGAAATCGGCTTTTTTGACTTCTTTTGTTATAAAATTATTTTCACAAAAACTGGAAGAGATTTTAACAGAAAAATTGCTCTTACGTATAGAAAACAGATGTCCGCTCATGTGCATATAGTTTTCAGACTCCTATCTATTGAAATATGGGAGAAAATGAGTGCTTTCCTTAATATGCGCATATAGCCCGCCTCTCCCCTTATTTTGAATCGAATTTTTATTTTCGAATTCTACTGGCTGCGTCCTTTGTTTACAAATTTCTCTACGTGATTACACCAAAAAAACATTTAGTTTGTGATGCGTAAAAATGCGTAGTCTTACTCCGGAGAAGAGAAAGACTATCGTTCACAAGTGGTCTACTGTTAGTGGAATCTCATTGAGAAAATTGGCCAAAGAAGAGGATGTGAGCGTCGGAGCGGCACGGACAGCTCTTAAAAAATATGGCGAACATTGTACATTTGAAGATTAACCGAGGAGTAGTCTAAAATCTGGTCCTGTAAGTCCTGCTATTGACAAAAACGTCAGGGATGACTACAAACAGAAACCATCGGCTTCCGTTAAAGATGTGGCGAGAAAAGTCGGGACCGCGACGTCTAACCCTAACGTGATGCGTCCTAAAGAGCGACTTGGGGTTAAGACGTACCGGAAGCAGAAAAACCATGAAAGGAACCCAAATCAAGCCGCTTCTGTCAAACCAAAAGCCCGGAAATAGTATGATTCAATATTTTGCAAAAGCTCTGGGTGCATTATCATGAACGATGAAACGTATGTGAAATTGGACTATAAAACCCTTCTGGGGCCACAATACTTCACTGTACGCAAGGACGAGGATATCCCCAAATATAATAATAGTAGGAATATTCCTCACTCCCCAGAAACTTGAAGGATACATGAAACGCGCCTCCATGTGAGGAAAGTTCTTACGAACATGAATAAATGCTATCGAGAAAACCAAGTTGCCTTAGACTAATTTTCGAAAGCTTCTGGCGAAAACTGTTAAGCTTATTATCACCAAAACTTTGTGTCCCGATCTGACAATTATACTAAATACAACACAAGTATATCTACTATTTTTTTTTTCATAATATCTTTCATGATAAGTAAGTTGACTTCGTTAATAAATTTTATACTCAAAATATGATTTTGATTTATCGATTCAACATGTTCTGGAGTTTCCAAAAAATCAGATATGCCTAAATGAAAAGTATTAAAAAGAGCTAATTACCTATATACGAACAATTTGTTCCTTTACCAATTTATTCATTTTTAGAGAAATGCTGATTACCATTTACCAAACGTGCTCCAGATAATAATAATAATAATAATAATAATAATAATGATGATGTGGTCATCAATAAATCTCAAATCATATTGTAGAGTAGATTTTAAGATCAATTTACTTAGTAAATTGTTGCCTTCTTATGGTTTCTTTTATGAAATATTCAGTATTGTCCAAAAAGTGAAATTTCCATCAATGATTGTTCCAATTCAAATGACATTAGAATCTCAAATTCGCATTCACATTCGCAGGTACAGTCGCCTAAAACTACGGTTGGCGCTACGCAACAACTCTCCGTTTTATGAAATTACAGTCGGCCGGAAGTGTAACATCTTCTATTTCGAGATTGTGGTACACTTCCTGACTTACAATTCCAATAGAAGCTAAGTCCTCCATTTCGTTGCCTCAGATTATAAATCTCTTAAAATGGAAAACCAGCCCCCACAGAATGTTGAAGGTGCCCTGGCCGAACCCTGCGGACTGTGTGGGGAAGAGGGAAAGGTATGTTAGTCAATGTTTACTTTACAGATAGATGCAGAGATCTCTACGACCTATCCATAATCGTGAGGAGGTTTTGGAGCATTGTTAGTAAAGTTGGGGAAGGTTAACCCTAGGAGATGCTAGGCCAGCATTGCGGGTGAAGATTTCGTCCTATACCTCCTATGCTCCTAAAGTTTCCTACTGAAACTCCTGTGATTATGAGGCTCGTTGTTACATTTAACGTTTCGAATGAATAACTCAATTTTATGAAATTTTCAGAGCTGCCATAATTTTTAATGAATTGTTTGCGAATATGATCATGACATTAGAATCTCAAATTGTTGCATCTCCGTCAGTCGGGACCTTTTTTCCATTCGGCAGAAAACAACACAAATTGAGAACCATAGCAACATACTTTGCTACACGAAGAAAAGTTGGAGAAGGCTGAAATTCCTATGTTGAAAATAAAACATAAACAAAATTTTCTGCGTGGGCATAGAAATGCAAGTTCAAACACGAACTTTTGTAGTTAAGACGCGAACCCATGGTTGGTGGAAAGAATGTTCAGAGTTTCCTCAGTACCTCAATGCTTGTAATTTTCTTTTAGTTAACAACTTTTTCCAGGGGATGGTGCTGATATACATGTCCTTGCTGAAGTATATAAAGCATGCTGAGAGTTACCAATGTTGATTATAATATGTTTGATATCCCCGAAACGAAGGCCATTTCCACTGAAAAATTCGGCAAAAGGTGATTGCAAGTGTGGCAAAATATCTAGGCCTAACGTCACATCATAAACAATGAACACCCAGAACTATATCAAGGAATGCCTCATTACGCCAATGACACACTAGGGTGATACAAAAGCCAAAACGTTTGTTTTGTGCCACACAACACAAATCCGCCAAATTGCCCCGAGGCACGGCCAATCGTGACTTTTTGGGCTTTGACCAAAGCAAAGCTCCGAAAAAACATAAAACCAGCTGATAACATCGGAAAATTTAAAGGGATTGGCTAAAACTGGTGAAAATGGTTGCTTATGGGGATTTTTTTTATTACCTGACGGGTTTGCGCCGGGGGTCTTCAGATTTTCTCCAAAATTGAAAATTTGGTTCATTTTTGCGACTTAAAAACACATGTATTTTTTCAGATTTCTAACATTTTTTTTTTTGAGTTAGCTTCGATTAGATTTTTTTGTCAATAAAAAATAACCATTTTTCAAAGCTACATAACTCTGTTATTTTTCAACGGAAATTATAAAATAGCACATCAAAATGCATTGAAATTTTATCAGCTTTCCAAATAAAATAGTTGCAAAAAATAAAAAAAGACCTTCAATATGAAAAGTTGTAAATAAACTTTAAATGGCGTCTAAAAGTACCGTCTGCACCACCGAATATTTTGCAAAAAATACCGTTGAATAGCTCAATTTATGATACAACTTTCATCTGAAGACACCAAAGTGGGCCATCAACTCCTTGAAGAGTTATGAAAGAAATAATGACAACAAATCTCTTATTTTGCATCGGAAACAAACAATGGTCGAACAACTGCACTCACATATGGAGATAGCGCACACTTCTAACAACATGGAAACAAAAGAACTTATCAAAGCAGGTAAAAAACACTATTTTTTTTGTGCTTTGTAGACTGCCCCTACTCGCATAACAGTCCCATATGAATTTTCGTCATTTTAGGTCAACATAGGGATTCAAAATAAAACACTAAAAAAGAGGTTTTGTTCTACAAATTTCGAAAAAAAAAAATATCAATTTGTGGCTGTCCTATATTAAATACACCCGATAACAGTTCCATATGTGAAATACCACGGATTTGGTTACTTTTCAATGCTTCTTTCGGCGAAATAGTCTTTGATTTATTGCTATGAATCATTTAAAAAAATTAACTCACTTGATGTCGAATGATGCACACGAGTTTTCGAAGGCAGGTCTGACTTCCTTAGGAATGACTTCCTGAGCGAAAAACTATCGGATGCAATCAAAAATCGTAAAAAGATTCAACTTACAATGTGGATTTTACGATATTTTGTATGTTTCTTTTTCTGAAAATTTCATTTAGAAGTTCAAAAATGATCAAATTTAAGTCTTAGAAAGTGGCTTGGTGAGAAAAAAATATTCTGTATAGGACTGTTATACGAGTAGATTTGAAAAAGGTTTCAAATATGGTCGATTAACAGTCCCATAATGAATAAAAATGGTGCTCTCGACATTACCAGTAACCCAATTTCGAAAATTTCTGGTCTTACGATTTATTATGACAACCTAGAAACGATTTTCGTTTATGCCGAAAGTGGTGATCACAATTTAAGAATGTATTCCAAAACAGGAAAAACTGATTTTCTCGCTTGCTTGTTTTTGCATATGGGACTGTTATGAAAGTAGGGGTGGTAGAGTGTTGCAGCTAAACTGACTTCATGTTATATCCAAAAATCTAATAACGTATTCTTTTATACCCAGTTTTGCACCAGGTCACAATAAGTTTTGCAAATTTGGCTGTCATTTTTAGAAGTTTATGCGTTACGCATCCGTAATTCTCCAGATTTGATTTCAAATGGACGGTGGAACACTGAAGATTCGTTTGTGAGCGATCGAGGTAGCAAAACACTGACGACGAATTATGTTCGTTCTAGTATGGTAAACCTCAAAACTGGGCGAATGGAGAAAACGAATACGGTAAAAGATCATATTTTCAATGTCATATTACCTACAATGGGAATGATGCTTTTTACAGCCTGGGCTGGCCATACTGAGCTCTTCGATTATTTCTACATTTGTGCCACACTCTTTGTTTTTGATCAATGGGAAAGGAATTTTGTGTCCAGTGCTTAGCGCCCGATATAAAAACTATGTAAAGCACGTCTATATTTCATTTTTTAATCACATTTGTGTGATCCCAAACACAGGGACTGAACCTTCTTCTATTGGCATTGATTATGCTTCACAATGATCTTTGATCGAAAAGTTAATAAGTTATATAGCATATGACCAGGTTGTAAAAGCAACATTTCCATTACTTGTCATATCACATTAACAATACGATACTAAGAATTTTGGTTAAAATTTAAAGTCAGTTATGCTGCAAACACTCTACAAAGCACGAAAAAGTAGTGTTTTTTACCTGCTTTGGTAAGTTGTTTTGTTTCCATGTTGTAAGAAGTGCTCGCTACCTCCATATGTGAGTGCAGTTGTTCGACCATTGTTTGTTTTCGTCGCAAAAAAAAGAGATTTATCGTCATTATTTCTTTCATAACTCTTCAAGGAGTTGATGGCCCACTTTGGAGTCTTTAGATGAAAGTTGCATCATAAATTGAGCTATTCAATGGTATTTTTTGCAAAATATTCGGTGGGCAGACGGTACTTTTAGACGCCATTTAAAGTTTATTTACAACTTTTCATATTGAAGGTCTTTTTTTATTTTTTTTGCAACTATTTTATTTGGAAAGCTGATAAAATTTTAATGCATTTTGATGTGCTATTTTATAATTTCCGTTGAAAAATAACAGAGTTATGTAGCTTTGAAAAATGGTTATTTTTTATTGACAAAAAAATCTAACCGAAGCTAACTCAAAAAATAAAAATGTTAGAAATCTGAAAAAATACATGTGTTTTTAAGTCGCAAAAATGAACCAAATTTTCAATTTTGGGGAAAATCTGAAGACCCCCGGCGCAAATTGTCAGATAATAAAAAAAATCCCCTTATGCAACTGTGCAGAAGCTTATGAGTCATGTTCGAGGAAAAGTGTCTGGCTTATGATTAAAGATTTTCATCAAATAAGAGTACAGTGTTGGGTAGGACAACAGTGTAATAAAAGAATATTTTTTTATTGTTTTGAAAATGTGCTTATACTTTGTGGAACAGTCTGTATATAATGTGCTTTAATGTGCCAGTCAGAAATGTTTTATCGCAGCATTGGTGCGCCTGCCAGATACTGTGAGTTACATTAAGGCAAAGATTAGTTTTATTGTTCACATACTGGAATTATTTGGTATACCATCTTAACCCAGATATGTAGGTGGAGTGGTGGCAAGTTTGAACGCCAGACGAGAGGTTGCTCCTGGAGCATCTTCTTCGTGGGTTATCTTCTCTGTGGTACTAATTGAATAGCAAACATTTGTGATCACTTTCTCCGAACAAACGAAAACCAGCGACGATTCACACAATGTGTCTGAAACTTGCTTTAAGAAGTCATAACTTCCACACGAAGTTTCTTAGTAATTTGTAGGTAGTAGCTTCTGAAATATGAGTTCATTTACAACTGCAAAATTATTTTACTGATAATTGATTTAATAAACCGAAAAAAAAAAACAAATATCGTTTTTTTTCTTCGCACCCCATTTCCACGCCGCCGACAGCAAAATAATTCCATCTTCTCCCTGAACACGGCCACACAGTCCGGGGCAACAGATCCTTACTCGGTACCAAGTTGGAATAACAAATCGCATAAATTCAACCCACGGTCGATGCCACAAACAAGTGCCTATTGATTTATGGTTCCACCAGAATGGGCTAGAAAGGACGTTCGATCTGGCTGGATGCGAGAACTAGAGGAGAAAGTTGGTCCGGGCCGAGAGCAGCTTTTCATACAAATTTCGTTATACTAGAAGGTAGAAGCAAGGTACCTACCCAATCCAATCGTATCAATGCTAGAGTGAATTTCCGCTTCCTTCCGGTGCGATTGGCGCATACGCCTCACCTTCTAGCTCCGCTCAGTGCTCAGTGTGTGAATGCCACCCCCACCGCAATTCAAGAAACGTGCAAGCGCGTGCATGTGATGATTTGTGAAACTTGAGACGAATCCTATCGTCTTCTCAACGGCATCGGTCGATGAGCTTTGAATTTTCTGAGGCATCTTGAACTGTGTATTCTAACTTTGCTCGAAGCGTTTGTCTGAATGTTGTTCATCGAAAGCTACTTTACGAATTTCCGATTCGATTGAAACAAATAAAAACTTTGAAATTATTAAAACGAATCGTGCAGCCTATCAAAAGAACTTCTAAGAAATCGGAGGAATATTCGGAAACACAGACACGTAGATAACGAAATGACACCATTAATTTAGGGTCATTTTTGAATTTCTCAAGCCCTGGGTTCTTCAATACTTGCAAAACTCTTGCATGATTTTTTGCAGAAATTTTAAGTAACGTTTAAATGAGTAAATTTAAACTTGTAAATTTACATGGCTGCACAACTTGCATGACTTTTCTCTTCATTTCAGTCCCCTGATCTTCCGTGGATACACTACGTGTATATCTCGCATGTGTTCTTTACCCACTATTGATCTTTCTATGTTGTTTCTCTATCACCCTGCACCCATCGACCAACTTAGCCACATGTATCGATTTTTCGGTATTACACCGATTTTTGAAAAAAAATTTACCATAAATGTGTATATACCGACTACCGAATATTGAATAAAGAAACTGATTTTTAA
Organism: Uranotaenia lowii; assembly: GCF_029784155.1. Taxonomy (NCBI): domain Eukaryota; kingdom Metazoa; phylum Arthropoda; class Insecta; order Diptera; family Culicidae; genus Uranotaenia; species Uranotaenia lowii. Next base: position 81,792,124 of record NC_073693.1, read on the forward strand.
GATTTTGATTCAAAATAAAATACTTTTTTCAGTCTGAGCCACATTTTCGAAGATATCAGCTTTTCTGTTAAATTTCCATTACACTTAAGGTTGCCCAAGCACTTGGAGTTTTTTTGGACCGTGAGGCGGTCACGAAACACACAAAAATTTGTGAATAACAATCAAATTTTTAAAGCAAAAGCATTTTGTGAATAACAATCAAATTTTTAAGGCAAAACGCATTTTTCTCCTCTAAATAGTTGAAAATTTACGCATACGATTTTTTTTCTAATATCCGTAGGAATTAGGAAATATTTTGTTTATGAAGCAATTTGAAAAACTTTGGTCTGATATAGAATATTTTTAACTTGGGTCTTGATAGCCAAGGTAAGCTTATCTAATCAGGGTAAATGTTTTCAGAAATTTCCAATCACAAAAAAACCTCGTAAGGTTATGGAACTTACCCGTTTATTTTCAAAACAAAACTGTAAGAAAGGACTGATGTGTTGACCGATACTTTGAAGAAAATTATCGAATAAGAATATTTCCAAACAGCTTCGAAGTATTTTTTTTTTAATTTGTATTCGAGAATTAAACACAAAAAAGTCAATCAAAAATCCTGATATTTCACAGATTTGAAAAAATGGTGTCGAATTTGTGCCAAAATTTACTAAGAAACTCCAACTAAGGGGAAAGTATAGCAGAAATGTTAAAAAAAAACAAGTCCATAACTCTAAAAATAATTCAAAGAGTACAAATAAAAGAGAATATTCAAATCCAAGTACTATTTCTTTGTAAATATACGAAAGCATTCATAAAAGCAAGAATATACATATAACAGATTTTAGAATCACTAAAAACCAATTTCAACCACCCTAAAATACCGTTTTTAATACAAATTTTTGGATTCCTATACCGAAAAAAGTTTATATTTGGGTTTGAACATAAAAATTTAAATGTAGCATCCCTGCCATCAACTTAGGATTTTAGCCGAGAGAGCACACGGTCGATTGCTTCGGGCTTGTCAGTACTTACGGTAAACAGTGATGTCAACCTTCCAGATTTTGTTTGGATCTTCCAGACTTTTTGAACTTTCGTCGAACATTTTTTAAGGTTTTCAAGACCATGATGAATCTAGATATGGTGGTCTCACATGCCAAATCGCACGTTCAGCCATATTGAAAAAAGTTTTGACAGCTGGCTGAAGTGTTTACGAAAAAGGGGGTCCAGGGATGCCAGGTGTTTGAGATACAAAATCAAAGAAAAAAGTCTATGTATGTATGTCTGTGCATGTCGTAGACCAAAGATCAAAAGATTTAAAATCAAATTGGGTTTTAGTTTATTTCTTTAATTACAGTACACTCCGCACTTTTCGGATGCTCCGAAATAGCTGTGATTAACCGTGATAATAGAAAGGATCTTTTGAGGATGATAGTGTTTAGAATGTATGGTCAGATCATGGATGGCAAATCTCCTCAGTACGGCTTTTCCAGTGAAAGAGAGAGCAATTTTATTCGTCTTCTCCCCCCAAGCTGTGCGGGAAAAAATAAATCGCAAAACAATCAAGAGTGAGATTCTCAACTGCATAAGAGTGAGCGAGAACATTCACATCTGCTGATGAAGTGAATTCCCTTCCTCGGAAAAATCTATTGGGCACTGTGTTCCTCGGAAAAATCTATTGGGCACTGTGTTGAGAAGAAATCCGAGATCTAAACCAGTTTTTTTTTCTTGCTACGTTTACGAGAAAAGACGCTACTCTCCGAACCAGGGCAAGGGTGCCAGAGGTGTCCTGATTTTCAGGATTTGTCCTGTCCTTTCGGATTTTTCTAAAATTTTTGAATTGTCATAAAATTAAGGCGTCCATAGCACCGTTTTTTGCCTTTATTTATGCAATCGAAGAAGAGCAGCATTTTATTTCCACCAATCTACGGGTGTCCTAGAAAATCCTGTTTTTTCTTTGCAGTGTCCTGGTTTTTTGACAAAACCACTTGGCACCTCAGCTCCGAACGCCACCTTTTACAGTTTTTTTGCAAGAAAACTAAATACAAAACAGCAAACAGTAGTTGGCATGGTAGCCACAAGTACAAATTTATCTTAAAAGTACCTACAGATTTCTTGATTATTTTTGTGGTACAGATTCTGTCCGCATAGAAGACAGATTCAAAGGATTTGGTTAAGATTAGTACAGATTTCACCTTGAAAATAATAATCATTAAAAACGTTTTGAAATAGACAAACGAACCCATATAGATTGAAAATTTTGTTTTGAAAAAGACTGAATTCAGATTCATGTGAAACTCGTCATTATTAGAACAATAAAACAGTTGAAAGTTGCTTCCAGATTTTAAAACATATTTAAGTTAATAAGTTAATTTTGATTATTGAAAAATTGAGAGAAAAGAAATAGTATCAACGACCAAACTTAATTAAAAAAAAACTACAGATTTTCCTAAAATTTTCCACAGATTTTTTTTTGCTATTGGTGAACATTTTGGTGCAAATTTGGTCTAAAAATTTTTTTCATATGAGTAAAGATTTGAATGTTACAACGCTGACAGCGGGTATGATAAAGTTGCCAATTTGGTCAAAACCTCATGAATTACTCAAAAAAAAAATCAAGAAAAAAAATTAATACAATTTTTTACTCATAAAAATCTATCAGCACATTATAAATCTTATTCGAGACTTCCAAAAAACTTTTCATGATCGTTTTCAAAAAATTCTCTTTAAAAAAAACTTCGTTTTGGACGCATAAATCAAACATTTTTACAACACAATTTGTTTTATTTGGCAAATAAAGTGAATAAATCCGGACTTTTTTCGATGAAATCCGGACAACCGGATGGGAACGGACTTTTCCCAAAATTTGAATTGAATATTAGGGCAATCTGACAAATTTAATGTATGATTATTATCAAGTCTGCAATATTTCAATCTGGTGACCATAAAGAAAAGGTCGTAAGAAGTTTGCCATCCAGACTTCTCCAGACATTTATTCAATATCTTCCAGACATTTCTGAAAAACGATTGGCATCTCTGACGATCAAATTAAGAAGCAATCAGTGCTGATTGTGCTGTGCGAGGTCAGGGACGCCAGGTCGTTTCAGCACAACATGAAGAAAAAGTCAGGACTTTTCAGAACGCCACAAATTCTGCTTTATTTGCATAAATAAAGGTGGAATACAGGTATCGTACACGCCTTAATTTATGCACTGAGGCGAGCAGAATCTTGGCTGGCTTGCAGTTTATATGGAAAAACACTATTTCAATATCATCAGAACCGAACATTATTATCGGTTGAACTTTTTTATTACTGATTTGTTTTAAATCCTGATAATTTAACTATAAATTCAATAACAATTTAGATTTTTTTCCTGGAAAATCTAGACAATATATTAAAACAGCTTTTTCAAAAATCAGAACAATTTAGAGAATCAGGACGGTCTTTCGAAAATCAGGACAAATTCTGATTTATCAGGACACCTGGCACCTCTGCTCAGGCTAATTAGTTGCTCTGATGATATCAAATATAATGTTTCGACTTCCGAGTTCGTCTTGGTACATTTGTGTGTCGACGTTGTACTGAAGCGGAAGTTGTGGGTTCAAGTCGGGATAGCGCATGGCACCCTTACAAATAAACGAATGTCAAATCTAAATAAGTCTCGTCGGTAAGTCATTTTGTCTATTTCGAAAAATTCGTGTAATTTACGGCTTCTGTTATTCCTTTCTTTGATGTCTCGTGTATCTCTAATACTTTCCAACACCTTCGAAAATATTTTAATTTTGTATTTTTTTTTTTGTAATTTTGATCAGTTTTATCATTTTTGTCAACAATATCAACTGTCACGATTCATTATTTTAGATGGTTTCATCAATTTTGTCAATATTGATCGTTTTTGTCATCATTTGTTTTTAAGTCGGTGTTATTTATCATTTGAATTTAAAAAAAAATTCAAAAAAAAAATTAAAAAAAACTGTCATGAAGTACAGCAAACTATTTTAAGTTTGGCATACGGTAAGAATACCTTAAATTGAATAGATTCAAACTTTAAAAATCACCAGTTTCGAAATTGCAAAAGAAGTTTTTTTTGTACAGAATTGGAAAATCACCGAAAATAGTTTAAACTTACAATAAAAAGTCCTAAATAGTTTGTACCACTGCTTCTAACTAATGACTAATGGTTGAAAATGGATCCGAAAAGAGCATCCGAATATTATTTTTTCCACTAAACATCTATCAGCAACATTTGATTAGATACCCTAAGCCTCGTGTGAACAAACAAACAAACACAACAAGAATCAATTTGTGGTTTTTCCTTCTGGTGACAAGATTTAAGAAATGCTTCCTGGAAACTCGACGACTCAAAATGCTTTCATCTTCCACCGGTTCACCAGTCAGTCAGTTTGTCGATCGTGCCGCTGCGATGACAAACGAAAACAAAGTTCTGCTTCTGCCTCTTTGGATGTGTGTATGTTTTTTTTTACCAAGAAAGCTCCACGAGCCAACCAGCCATACGCGTGCTTTCCCAACTAAACTTGATGATGCGGTATCCTTTCCGGTCCAATCGGTTTGTGACAAGATAGGACCCGGGGACGACGACGGTTTCCAGAGAAGTTGCCCCATCACGTTACCGTATATTGAACCTTTTTTCTAGGGAAAACAAAGTCTGACGGTTTCTCTAATGACGGGGCAAATAATCGCTTTCGGTTAATTTTTGAAATGCAATGAATTAACGGCAACACAACACAAAAAGTGTTAAATGAGACCTTCAAATAAACAATCATTTTTGCCACAAAGTTGAAACGATTAATGGAAGGGAAAGTTTGAAAATTGAAATTAATTTCCTTTTTAAGATATATTCAAGACAAGCTCTATGCTCAACCAAAGTCATAGAATTGAAAATAGGCCCAATTTGAAGTAAAGAAGTCATGCCGTATGTACCGAAATGGCAATCTGAACATTCTTCTGGCCCAACAGTTACATTTTTTGGTTCAATTTACCTCATCTCATGAAACAGTCTTGTGATTCCTGGGTTCATGATGCTTGAAATTCCTTACTCAGCATTGTGAGATTTCTTTTCCAATCAACAAATGTCTCAATTATCATTATCACATTATTTTGCAAAAGAGGAACGAATTTATTTTTGTTAATTGAAAATAAAATAGCAAATGATATTTCGTAGCATACAATCCAACAAAAATTCCTCTGGCATAAGTATCAGTAAACAACTCCACTAAACTTTATCTCATTTTGAATCTCATTCAAGCGTAAACAATCGCAACACATAGACCAAAAAATCCTCTCTGTATCAGTAGAGTGGGTATTTCATATGTGCGTGTATGAGCTGCCGTTGTTGCCTTTTTTTCCATGGGCCAGATAAAGTGCGCCAGTAATGATGCATCTTCACTTTGCAATAACTACCCAGACGAGAATGATTGGATTTTTCTCGTTGAATAATCATTCCTGAGCGTGAGTTCAGTAATAGTGTTGATAGTTCCGAAATACAAACTGTTGGAGAGTGTTTCCCAAAACATTGAAATGAAACAGGGAAATCATCTGCTGCTCTGCTCATAGACTTTTTGGCCCGAAAATTCTTATTTGCTTGAAGTCAAATCCTATATCCTTGTTTTTGAAAATATATATTTTGATTGCAAATCATTTCAATAATACATGATATCAAGCATCTTTCGGAAGAATTCAGCAGGGTTGAAGTTCAATAAGCGACCTTTGATGGCCAGAGGGGCAGGGGTGTTATACTCCTCAAAACAGCACAATGTGTTCTAAAAGCACAATGAGAACGCAAGCTTTTTAGAACTGCGCGCACGGTGATAGAATATCTACTGCTCGCTCTCTTACTGCGCGCCGATAACCGGATTTTCTGAGAGGTTTCTCACAATGCTGAAAAACACAATGAGCTGATCCACTCTGCTCAATGTGCTGCTCAATGTGAACTCTGGCTTTAGAAATTTGCCAAGCACGCTTCTTCGTTTTATTTTTTCTTCTCATCAGTAGAAAACAAAAACGATCATCGTTCGTCCAGTCCGGCACGAAGACACACCGCCTGCTTGCAAGGAAGAAAATAACTCATAAACTAGCAACAGCAACAACACGAAAGAAATTCGGTTGGGCTCGGCCTGCCGGCTGCCGAGCAGCGATGTCACGAAAATCTGTTTATAATTCTGTTAAATTGTACACGTATGGACGAAGATCAGACTCATTTATGATACAGATTTTTTTTTGTGGCAACGGTGTTCGGCAGCCGGCAGGCCGAGCCCGCCCAAATTTCGGCTTTGTTGTTGCTGTTGCTTGTTTATTGGGAAAGAATTCGCTTTCGTTTGTTGAATTCAGCGTTGTGGTGGTATACTGGTACACATTGTGCAGCTCAATGTGCTGAGGGCTATCGTTGCGTAGCACAGTGATTTGCTTCGATGTGGCACATTGATGGACAGCTAGCTCAGTCAGTGCTCGGTTTTGCTCTCTCAATGTGCTATGGAAAAAATGCACATTGAGCTCATTGTGTGAGCGAATGACACCCCTGCAGAGGGGTACCTTTTGCTTGTCCTAGAAAATGGTTGAGGTTTAACCGCTTTAACGTTTTGGACATTTATAATTGGTTTGCCGTTACTGGAATCAGAAAAGATATGCCGATGATTAAACTTGTTGGCCCTCCCCACATTCAAAAATCTGACACTACACCAACGGCAAAAAAACACCAGCAAAGATGAGCTTTGCATGTGTTTGTAAACAGGCTGGCAATTGAAAACAGTTCCAAGTTTCCTATTCCCACCAAAAAACACCGGCCAAACGGCAGATGGAGAATGCAGTGGGTTTTTTGGTGATCGGCAGTGACATAGTGTTACTATGACACAATACCTGCGTTTTCTAACCGACTCAGATGGTGCACTGGGTGAGATATCGGACTGGCAAGCCGAGATCAGAATGTTGCAGTGAGTTCGATTCTCACTACATTTTTTTAGGGATTCATTATCAAAGAGGATGAAAATCCCATAAAATGTTGTGTTTTGTTTCGCTTGAATGCAGTGCTCATGCATCATTTTGCTTGGGAGTTCGAGACTTTATGCCAGTAGTGATTTTCAAAGGACATCATCTTTGGTACACTTTTCAGTTTATTTACGGCACAGAGATTTGCTAAATAATCATTGGTTTTGACAACCTCTTCTATGAGTGTAGCAATAATGTGTCAGGTTTCCATCGAGTTGAATTCGCTGCTGGCAGAAAATGCTCATCTTGCCCCATTTAATAGCGCTTATACTGCCTAAGGGGTGGGGTTCTCATTATGTTCCTATATTGACTGGTTTTCAGCTTTCGACAAAAAAAATAATAATGTATTTTTAAAAGCTTTTATCTACTTTTTGCAGGTTCAGCCAGATAGGAAACACGAAGAAAAAAAATTTAGTTAAATCAACAATATTCATACTATATCCAATCATATTGATGATTGATTCTCGAAAAGCTATATTTATGAAATATTCAACTATACTTGTATGATTGGTTTTATACATTCAACTATAAATATGGTTCAACTACAATTGCATGACCGATTTAATTATAAATATAATAAATTCAACTATAATATATTGATTGATGTTGGGCATTTAACTATGTGTATTTTAGATTCAACTATAGTGCTTAACTATAAATATGATTGAATCAATCAACCATATATTTAAAGTTGTTTTTTAGAATTTTTCGTACACAAAATAGATTATGGTAACAAAGAAAAATATGATAATGATTTGTTAGCAGTCAGCACATCAATGGTTTTACCATTGTCCAGTCATTTCTGCCTTTTGATGAAGCGCCAATCGGTGCCACCCTACAGGGATGTCTAACGATTCCTCTAGCGGCATTTGAAAAAAAAAATATGTCACATGTTATGCAATGAAATTATACCTTTGCTAATTACCTTCTGTTTTTGCCTTCGGTAAACACTAGCTGCCTGCTGCTGAAGGCGCACTTACTACATTTATTAACATGAAGTGTTTAGATGTGTATGAATTTATATTTATATGCCTACAAACAATATTTGTAGTTGAATCTAACATATTTACAATTTAATCAATTATTCCACTACAGTTGAATATATCATATTTAAAGATAAATGTGAGAGGTTAACCTGGAATGTATAGTTGAATCTATTACATTTATAGTTGAATGTCATAACTCAATCATACAATCATAGTTGAATCAATCATATTTACAGTAGGATCAATTATATTATTACAGTTGAATACATTATATTCATAATTGATTGCGTAAGGTCAATCATCGGTGTGTAGTTGAGTCTATTATATTGGATGCGGAAAAATCAACTACTCTTTGATGATTGATATAACTAGCTGAAATAATTAGAACAACAGTCGTCTTTTTTCACCGTGAATAGATTTCTTTAGTGTCTGAACACAAAACATCACGGTGTCTCTGATGGTACCATTTTATTTATCGAAAATTAGCATTTGCACCATTCAAAAGTTGGGACTTTTCCCTTTTATTTGAGCTCGAATTTAAAATAATCCAACGGGTGATCTAGACCAGTGGTTTTCTAACTTTTGTCATTCACCGCCCCCAAAATTTTCGAGCTTAACGCCCCTCTGGGCAAATTTTTAAAAATCTAAAAATAATGATAATCTATATCGGTGAAAACCCATTAGCTTTGTAAGTTGTTGTGAGACTTAACTCAAGATTCATTCAAATTTATATTAAGCCCTCAGACCCAAAGAGGTAGGGGGTATTATAAGTTGGTTGATAATTAATTTCACAATGTCTAACGATTCTTCATGTTTCAGACGTGCCGTCGACCGTGGCCTAGAGGATAGCGTTCAAGTCTTCTAAGCCAGAGGTCATGAGATCGAGTCTCGGTCACGGCATACATAGTACTCCTTCTGTGGGTTGGTGGTATTAGCATTAGTAAAATGCTAGCCATTATTTCCTTGGAAGATGTACGCTTTAGTCTTAAGTAGAATTTAAATCTCTTCAAAGAAACATGAAGTTTCACTGAGATCCTATATGTGTGTGTTGGCTCCAAAGGCCTCATTTTGTTGCAGCATTCATGGCTATCAAAGCTTAAATTAGATTTTTTGAATCGATTGAAATAAAGATGAACATGTAATAACTTAAATTAAAAATGTTCTTACCTAGAAAAATTCTCTCAAATTTCCTTCCCAAAAAGCTATCACTAAATCTCAGATAAAGGTGTCATCTTCAGATTTTAGATCAGATTCAGATCATCACAGATTTTTTCAAGGTTTTTTCTGCTCTACATATTTTTGAGACAATATTTTTTGCAAATTATCTACCCTTGCCATCTAAAATTAATCTTTTTAGTATAACCCAAAATTATCTTACAAAACAAGATCAACATGTAGATCGTATACAAAATCTGTGACAATATATAAAATTCTTTAAGATACATTTTTAGAAAAAAAAAAATGAGCAACTGGAACAAAAATTTGCATGCAGCTCTGTGAAATGATCGATATTTAAGTCTTGAACCTGATGCTTAGTTCTGTAACGATAATTCATCGTTTTCATCGAATTTAATCGTTGTTACTCCAAATCTACGTTGTTTCGTGATTTGTGAAAATATGAATAACGACCTCACCGTCCTCTAAGCCCTTCCAACGCCCCCCATAATTCAAAATTGAGCTCACCGCCCCTCTGGAAGCTTTCAACGCCCCCAAGGGGGCGGTACGGACCACTTTGAAAACAACTGATCTAGACCAATTATTTTTTTTTTATTTTTTTTTAAGAAATATGAAAGAAAATCGTTGATTTGAATAAATGCAAAACTTTATTAAAACGAAATAAAAAAAATCGCGAAAAATCCAAAAACTTAAGATCTGACAACTTAAAGTGAATATTAAGAGAGAATATTTTCAAATAATAGTATTACATTAAATCAACTACTAAAATTTTTTGAAAATAAAGTTGATGTTGAGATTTTGTAATTTTATTTTTCCTTTTGATCGAAAAAAAATATCAATGAAAGATTTTAGGTTCAGTTCGTGTACTTTTGAAAACTCAAACTCGACCACATTTTTGCATACACGAATGTCTCCAAAAACTCTAACTTATGCAATCAAACATGAACAAAAGGTTGAAATTTATTTTTGGTTTTATATATGACACTTTAACATCATTGTGGTACCCGTATCTAAGGTTTAACAATCGATTAACAGCATGAAAACCTTCAGAAATCATCACAAAGAATTACAGATTTTCAGCAAAGATATTTCATTTTGATATCGAGGAGGATTATTTAAAATTTGGGCTTAAATGTTAAAATAAAGTTGAATATGTTTCAAAGTCCTTAATATATGTTCATGAAGTCCTCACAAAAAAGGTTAAAAAATCTCCAAAAAAAATTAATTTTTCTAGGCCCCCGATGGATTATTTTAAATTTGGGCTCAAATGAAAGGAGAATATCCCAGCTTTCGAATGGTTCAAAAATTAGCGCTGCTAATTTTTGATAAATAGAATGGTTCCATCACAGCGTATATATCTCATTCTGGTAAAAAATCTATCAAAATATCTTATCTTGATATAATTTTGTTTTTCTTGTCTGATCGGGTAAATAGAAAGTCTTTTTAACGTGACCATTATGCCCATATCTCCCTTACTTTAGAAACCGCTGACTACAATTCCACAATCTCTTATGTTTTAAAGAATATTTCAAGGTTACTAACAGTTTTTGTTGAATTTAAGGTTTTGAGAAAATTACTCGGAAAGAAAATTTGATGCCATCAAGTCAAACTTAGTTTGCAGAAATAGTCTAACACTATTATTCAAGACTGCGAACATCAATCAGCTGCAACCAACAATTTTCAGTATTGTTTAAATATATGCTCAGATATCATGAAAACTTTCACAATCATTTGTTACCTTCTTTTATAAATTCGTGTGGGTAGGTATTTGTTAAAACCACGTATAACCTTAAATTTCCATTGAAAAAAATATTATGTTTTAAAATTCAATTGTACGATTTTCAAAAGTCTGCTAATTTGGGCCACTCCCATGAGTACAAAATGCCCAAAAAATAGTCAATCGATCTTTTATTTATGCTTTTGCTTAATTTTTGGCAAATGTTAAGGTTCTCCAACTAAATTATAAAGTCGTTTTTAACTAGAAGAATCAATATTTATACCCTAAATTATTTTTGATGCGTAAATATTAGGGTGTGTCGGATTTCAACTTTTCTCTAATTTAAAAAAAATTGCAGATTTCAAAAATGAGATTGGTGCTCGGGTTTGATTCGAAATTTTGTAAGGAAAACTCTGAAAAATTGTTCGGAGAATGTTTCTTTTTTGGTTTCTCTTGAATATTTTCTTCTCACGCAATGCAAATGATATTTCAATCTATTCAATCTATTGAACTCACTTGAAAATTCTCTGGCTACAACTTTGCCCAAGACCATAAAGCGGTAGGAGTAGCGAGAAAAATGTTATAACGTCCCAAACAGAGGTCCCAAGAAAAGAGGCTAGCAACACGGCCAGATTTCCCGTCCAATTTTCAGAAATATTATCCTAACAAGAAATTTATTAAATTTAGGGCATTGAAATGTTCGGATGAAATGATCTTCATTAGATTCTCTTTTATTTGCAAAAAGGGAAATTTAGAGCCACCAGATGCAATGTTTTGTATAAATAAAACTTAAATCAGGTAGAACTGTCTTTTTTTCTTCACTTTATCAATAAGAACAAATATGATTTTATAATTATTTTTATAAATATTTAAGAAAATTGAACGGAAAATCTGTCCGTGTTGCTAGTTTTTTTTCGTAAAAAAGAAGGCTCTGTTTGGGACGATATAACTTTTTTTCTCTCTACTCCTACCGTTTTGAAGTTTTCGGCTAAGTTGTAGCCAGAAAATTTACCAGTAAGCTCCGTATATTGTAATTTCATTTGCATTGCGTGAGAACAACCCAAAAGGAGACATTCTCCGAATAATTTTTCGCGTTTTTCATACAAAATCTCTATATATAAAAAGCAATTTCTGTATGTTTGTTTGTTTGTTTGTTTGTTTGTTTGTTTGTTTGTTTGTTTATCCTCTATAGACTCAGCCGTCTTAAGAGCTAGAGGTCTGAAATTTGGCATGGATGCTCATTAGGACCAGGAAAGATGAAAAATGGTTTCAGATTTTCGGATGACCCCTTCTGAAGGGGGTCGTCCATACAAGACAAATATTGTTTTCGTGATATTGATGTCATTTTTTGTCGGATCGTGTTGAAAATTTGCACATGAGTGTTTTGAAAGACGAGAAATCGATTTCAGATGTCAAATTATGTGCAAGGGATCGTCCAAAGGGGTCGTCCATATTAACTGTTCGCTGTTTTTGCGATATTGACGTTATTATACATCGTATTCAGATGAAAATTGGTACACGATAGTTTTTAGTGACGTGCAATCGATTTAAGGTATCAAATTCAGTGTAAGGGGCCGGCGAAAGGGGTCGTCCATATTGAATTTTCAGTATCTTAGTAATATTGACGTTTTTATACATCGGATTGGGATGAAAATTTGCACGTAGGTGTTATTAGGGACAAAAAACTGATTTAACTTATCCAAACTAAAATCAGGGGTCGGCCAAAGGGGTCGTCCATATAAACTATTCACTGTTGATGCGATATTGTCGTTAATATACATCGGTTTCAGATGAAAATTGGTACACGAGAGTTTTGAGGGACGAGCAACCGTTTTCAGGTACTAAATTTAGTGTAAGGGTCCGGCAAAAGGGGTCGTCCATGTTAAACTTTCAATATTTTTGCATTATTGTCATAATTATACATCGGATTGGGATGAAAATTTTCACACGGTAGTTTTCAGGGACAGGCAATCGATTTCAGATGTCAAATATTTTGCCAGGGGTTGACGAAAGGGGTCGTCCATATAGATTAATTGTTCACTGTTTTTAGCAATATTGACGTTATTATGCAACGGATTGCTTTGAAAATTGGCACACGGGAGTTTTGAGGGAAGGGCAATCGATTTCAGATATCAAATATGGTATAAGAAGCCTCGGAAAGGGGTTTAACTTTTTGGCAATAATTGTGTTGTTATGCAACGATTGAGTCGAAATTTATACACGGGTTTTTTGGCACGGTCAATTGATTCCTGATTTCAAATTTAGTAGCAGACGACAGACAAAATGATCGTCCAATATTTTAGCAATTATTACTTAACAATGAATTCAAAAGTGCATTTGGAAAATGCTCGGCAATTGACTTTCATACAAAGACTGTTCATGACATATTGCAAGTTTAAAGCGAAACGGAGTTCGTATGGGATCAGCTAGTCTTAAATAAAAACCCCGGTGCCAAAACCTGATTTTATAAATTTGCAAAATTGTGTCGCTCATTTTGACCAGAGGGGAAACAGTAGAGACTACAGGGTTTTAAAAAATCTAAAAAAGTTTAAAAACGACACACCCCAATAAGTATTCGCTTGAAATTACATGCTGTCCTGTTAGAAACTGAGGGCGAGTAACTTTTTTTTTCAAAAATGATATGATAAAAACAAGAAAGTTTCATCAAATCTCCCCACTCTTCCCCTAACTTTCATTTCTTAAAGGTATTTATCGTTGCAAACATTCTGGGATCATTGTCAATAATGATGAGCTAGTCATCTTCGAAATTAGGAAAACCTTTTTAGCGCCGTACATTTTTAACGTAAAAAGTAACGAATGACAAGGATCAAGGACCAAGGACACACCCTCAAACTGCCACAATCTAATGATGGCGATGATGATGGAACTTGCAAAAGCTTTTTGTTACCCACTGATAACGCTAAGAAAAATAGGGACATTTCCATGGGAAAATGGAATGCGGAATGCCGACCGGGCCTTGGCGAAAAGACCCCGAGGAGGCGGCCATGCAGTACAGGTTGAAAACTTAGCCTAGTCTCCTTGCCGTGAAACACTTTTTTTCGGTGTTGTTTCTGGTGTTGTGCCTCTCTGTCGAGTCAGCTCTGATTAATGGCATTTTTGATGATTTGGCTAAATCATTATGGTCGAGTGATTTCGGCGCATGGGAACAGCCAATTGACTTTGCCTGAAGGTCGGCTCTTTCCCGAGCCATGTTTAGTAAGAATTGAATCAGTTTCGTACCCAAAAATGGAATAATTCATGATTTTCACTGATGGCCGCAATAATTCAAAAATAATCCCATTTACGGGATGCATACATACACGATACATATGGCTTAATTCTTAGAACAAGTCTTTTTGAGCTCCATTCGAGGAATTCGATAATTTCTCTTCATCAAGGTGTCACCAAATTGAGCCGAAAATCGTTGAGGTTCAAAGACGTTGGCAAGCAATTTAATTACCTCATTTGGAAGTGTTTAACTCAATTAACAAGCTGAGCTGATGTTGCTCCTTTCTGAACGCGTAAACGAAGCGCCACTATCGGCAGCATCGGCGTACGGTAAAGTTTAGTTTGAATTACTACTTTTCGCCTGGCAGGCAGGGGAGCACCTCCGTGTCGTTGTCTCGCCCTGTCACATCAAAGATTTCAGCACGATCGAAAATATTTGTCTTCCACTTTAGTCGGCGAATAAACATATTCCTCAAATGGCTGTCACTGTTGTGAACACAATCATCGCTCCATCGTACATCAACTTACGATGTTGTAGCATGTCGAGTCAGAAAAAAATATAAAAAAAAACGAAAGTGAGTTGATTGTTCCCCGAAAGAAATATAAAATCCCATTTCAATTCAACCCTTAACGGGGAGGCATTTTTTTTCGGGGATGCTTAGTGATGGTTTTCATGATGATACTCTTTCGTTAATTGGAAAGAGTATCATTGGGAAGAGCAGGAGAAAAAACCGAAAAAACGCTTCCGTTTGCGTTATCGCCGAAGCAATCAATTCCAGCAAATGGCAAGATAAACGACTGAATCAATTCCAGCATTTGCGGGACTAATCGATTTCCAAGTCAAGCAATCGAAATAAAATATTTGTTCGGGTGATAGAATTACTGTTCCCGGGAAGGACGACGGGACGCTCGGTATTTCATCTTGAAAAGATTTCAGAGGCACTTCACTCAGAAGTTTAAAAAAAAAAGTGTGGTGTTGAGATATAAACATTGCTTTTATTTTCACCTAAGTAGTATAGTAGAACTATAGCATGGCTTTAGAACTTACAACATTTATGATATTTTTGTCAAGTATTCCACTGCCAATGAACCGGTATGAAGTTGCCTTTTTTGAAACTCCAACTTTTGTTTTATTGCAAACTCCATAGCTTTGGAAAAGGTGTTTGCCGTCATTTGACCGCTCGCGGTATGAACTTAGGTAAATCATATGCTTTTTTTCGAAAACAACAAAACTTAGAAAAAAAAATTCCTTTCGATTATAGATTTTTTAATTTGTATCAATCTTGCAGTTGACGGACAGCTATAGGAAAACTTATCCGGTAGGGGAGAGGCGGGTTAAATGCGCATATTGAGGAAAATACACATTTTCTCCTATATCCCAATAGATAGAAGTCTGAAAACTATATGCACATGAGCGGACATCTGTTTTATATACGTTAGAGCATTTTTTTTTTGTTAAAATCTCTTCAGTTATTAGAAAATGATTTATTATAAAACGAGGCAAAATAGCCGTTTTCCGAAACCTGTTAGAGTCGTTTTGACCCTACTTCCCTGCGCTAGCTCAACAGGGGAACTTTGGATGATCACCGGAGAAATTGGACACTAATAACAATTGAAACTATGATTCTTGGGCGGACTTTTAAAACCTATCTGAACTTTACAGAAACAAACAACAAGAAAGAATAATTTTGAATTTTAGGGAATGCACTTTAAATTAAGACGCTACAATTTGAATGAAGAAAGACCAAACATAATTTTTATTAAGAAAACTTTTCAATTCACTTTTTTTTGTGAGTATTCTTCAATTTTAGGGGTTAATGAACCAAGAGAAAATGTGGTAAGATTTTGGGGTTTAATTTTGTACTTGCGCATTTATTTTTTCCAAACTCGACGAACTCGTTGCGGCCGTTTCTCGGTGGTCGACTCGTTGGGGGACTAATGCAGGAACGACGTAACGGGATCCGGATGAAAACAGGAACAGGGCAGTTTCAGGAACAGGTCGGATTGCACTTCGGGCAATCCGAGCAACTACTCGGCCTGTTGGGCGTAGGCCTGTCGTTCACTACACGGTTCGGGGAGCTAGATAGTTCGTGCACTTAGAAACCACGCGAGTGTCTAACGGCTATCGAGGGGCTTGTAACTGTTCGGTCGGCACTTGAACTCCCAGGGGGAATTCCCACCAGGTCTCACCACAGCACAAAGTGCCCCTTGGGGGTTGTAACGTAGTCGGGGCACTGACAATTGCACGACATGCACTCACGGGTCACCGGTGTTCTTTCCAAAAGGCTGATGGTGATTAGCGACACTGGGGGAAAACTATTGTCCTGGGGTTCCCTTCACTAAACCACCTCGACCGACCAGCTGGGGGAAAACGGCGTGAAAACTTCCAACTGGCCGTTGGAATTTTACAGAGATCACTACCGGATCTTTAATAACGAGAGAGAGGGGGTCAGGGCCACCCAATTACGGATTTGAACGAATGTCACTTTGGGTGTGTGACCGCGCAGTTGCTGCTCCACCCTGGACCGGAACTTCATCAAAAAGCCTCGCGTCTTGCGAGCTCCTTCTATTTATACATTTTCTGCCTCTCATTTTAGCCCTGTTCCCATTTCCCGTCGGTGATGTTCTCGTCCCCTTCGATGACAGCAACATGACAGGAACAATACAGGAACTGACATATAGAGGGCTGGTGTCTTATTTTCTAACATCTCTTTTTATAGCGTGCATTCCAGAACAAATTATACTAGACTAACAAAATTAATTCCTAACAAATAACTAACTAAATAAATAATGAATGATTACGGCAAAAATAAATAAATAAATAAATAAATAAATGAATAAATAACGAAAAATTTAACAAATATATAAATAAACAAAAACTAAATCCCTGATTGACACCAGCCGATGACTATTAAAATCAGGACAAGACACCACGCAAACATGTAGATATCTTATCCTAATTTTAGACATTTACTAACAATAATTTTTATTTACAATATTTACAAAGTTTTCATCCAAACTGGCCCAATAATCACAATCTTTATTGTAACCATTAAATGAATGGTTACAAACCGGGCGGCCTAAATGCGCATATTTATGTTTTTAGCAAAATTATTTTTTTCTTGATAAAGGCTTTTAACCTGCCTGATATGGGCATTCAAAATCTGTCCCTTATTCCAATATACTATCATTTATAACTTTGCCAAAAGTATCAATTTGTTGAATTTCTGATTTTCAGAAGATTAAGAAAAAAAACCATCATCATTTTTGTTCAAGTTCAATATTTTATCAAAACTATTAAAAATCTTGTTTGAATTATTATATATATTTTTTTTATTTTTTATATCTAACAATAATTTTTTTCGGGCCTTGTGATAAAAGCGGATTTCCCTCAAACTGCACTGATAAGATATGTTGATCTATCATAAGGTTGCCAAAAAATTTTCAGCACGTATCCGGACCGGACAAACTGGGCATTTTTTTATAAAAACCTGGCAAATCCGGGCATTTGATTTCGGCATAAATCCGGGATAAATCCGGGCAATATCCGAGTAAATTTTCTCAAAACCTTGAAATTATTCAACAAAAATAAAGAAAAAAAATTGAAAATTCGTTTTTTTTAATAGAACTCATCGAAGGATTTTGAATTGCATTTTAGGCTCCCAAAAAACCTTTCATGATTATTTAAAAAAAAAACTTGCCCAAAAAATTATTTTTTGGGCAAAATCCGGGCATTTTTCAATGAAATCCGGGCAACCGGGCCGGGCTGTTCTCAAATTTTGTTCAAAATATCCGGGCAATCTGGCAACCTTAATCTACACCCAAAATTCAGCCTCTGTGCCAATGGCGTGTAGTCAATTTCATAGCATCATTGGTACAAGAAGATAACGCGACCGGCACTGATTCGATTTGCGCCCACCGGCATTAACCTCCCAGCGAAACCGAATTGCGTATGTCTGAATGAAACAAAATAAAAACGTTTTCGCGTCCCTCCCCATCGCATCACAAGCCGAAGAAGGATGGAAATAAATACCGGCCAACACCAGGCAGCCAGCGAACCGAGCACTGTGCGTGTGAATGTAGCAAAAGCAACAACAAAAACATCCTTCTAATTCCATCTACCGGCAAACACGGCTAAGCTGTGCGTGTGTATGTAGCAAAAGCAACAACAAAAACATTCCTTCAATTCACAGGCAAACAACACCGGCCAAGCTGCCCGGCTTTAGCAGCTGTGTATATGTAGCGTGTGTATGTAATAGCAGGCAGTAAGCAAAGCACAGTTCTCATTCAATGGGTTTCCCGTTCCTTCACTCCCGTTCCCTTTCCCGTTTCCATCTTAAGGCAAAGGAATGCATTGAAAGGAGGCCAAACGCCGGGAAGCCGCCGTTGTACGTTTTTTGTGATTGATCGGTAACAGAAAGCCTATGACAAATATACCTCGTCCTGCATGAAGCTCGAATAGTACACTGGTTAGAATGTCGGACTGGCAAGACGATACAATTGGTGATGTGAGTTCGATTCTCACTACAGCGCTGTGGTTTTAATTTTTATTTTCTTGTTTCTGGGATGAATTATCCAATAGGAAGGAAATCCCATAAAATGTTTTTCTTGTTTCGCTTGAATGTAGTGGTCATCATTTTGGTTGGGAGCCGAGTCCTTATGCCAGTTACGGTTTTTCAAACATACCGTCTTCGGCACAGTGCACATTTCAGAGCATTATCGGCACAGAGATTTGCTAAAAAGGCATTGGATTTTTGCAACCTCTTCTATGGGTGTAACAGCCTTTTCGTCAATTGGCAGTATGCACATTAGATTGCTGCAAGCTTTGTATAATAATATCAAATTTCTACATTTTTAAACCACCCATAACTTGCTCTAGCCACAAAACCTGTCAATTTTTGATAATTTCCATTGAATTCAGAATTTTTATTTTGAAATGGTTATAACTATTTTCGTGAAAGACTTATCTTCTTCTCATTTCACCAAAAAATAAAGCTTTAAAATAGGCAAAACCGATAATTAAAGACATAATTTATTTCAAACTTATTTGAATTATATGAATGATTTAACACACTAAAATTTCTTCTCCGATACAAATTTTCATACAAAATTGAATCGCGTTGCGGTATCTCAGGAATCAACCTTATCATCTCAAATTTTACACTTATGCTTGATGGCCCAAAAGACATCGAAAAAACATATGGGAGCAAAAATTCATTTTTTGCAGCGGTCTAATACAAATATTACCCAATAATGCGTATTAAGGAACACTTCCCACTGCAACTGTGTTCGATGTTTACTCCTGGGCTTGAGCTCGCAGACATCGGCTCAGGAGGCAACTGACTTGCCAACTGAGCTATATAACAACCCACCAAACATTTTTGTATTTAGGTATATTTCTCAACAACTTTGTTATACGTTTCATATCAATTATAGAATGATCGTATGAAATTCGAGAAAAACAGCATTCACCTAAAAAAGTGGAGGCAATATATGTACATAAATATATTCAACTTTTGGCTTAAGCGATAAGAATATACGAATTGGACTGTATTCGACACCTTATTCATACATACTGAACAAAAGGCAAGAGAGTACAAGTTTTTTCTCTCGACGCATGCGAATCGTTGCCAGCGCAAATATTTGCTGCTTCTATAATTGGACAGTTCTTGCAAAAACATCATCTGATTTTTAGCAATCTGGTTGCACTGCTGGTTGCAGAAAGAACAACAAAGCAGCTCTCTCGTTTGACCCACGCGAGAGAAAAAAATTAACGAAATCGTCGTCAAAATCTGCAAACATGGCGGACTTTTTATCATATCCGATTTAAACCATTTAATCCGACTTCGAGTAACTTTTTTTTCGACCTTTTACTCGCGTTAGTTGGAATTACGATTCGCAGTAACATTTTTAATGACTTGAGTTATCATTTTTAGTGCGATTTTATGTTTGCTGGGACCCTTGATAAATAATAATAATGAAAAAAATACTGGCATTTTGAAAATAAAAATAGTCCCGTTGTAAAATTTGCGAGAAAAAAAATGTAATCATCATTTAAAGTTCAAGACCGTCATTTGACCCACCTTCGGTACTTTTACTGTTTATCACCTTTAAGTTTTCAAGTGATATTTATCTGTCAAAATATACAGGTTTTAGAGATAAGCTCATATAAAAATCTGCTAAAATCACCGTAGTATGAATTATTATTTACTAAGTGTTACTAAGTGTTAGTGAATACAGTCGATGAGCGAGAGTCCAAGGGGCAGAGCATTTTTCTCGCACAAAGAGTTTTCTCACTAAACCCTCAGCCAAATACATTGTGATAAAAGTTGTGAATAGCACAAAGATGTTCACACGACTATTATCGAAACAAAAAAATAAAACAAGTAAATAAGGGATTTTAGAGGCTTCATTTGAATGAAAAACATTTTGTATTTACATAAATAGACAGGCTTATTCTTTTTAACCACAAGCGTAACCATTTTAAGCATTGGTGAAAATTTATCAAATATTAAGAAATAAGAGTAACCAATAAGGTTTACGGTTCAAGCAAGGATAATTTTTTACTATTTTAATCTAGAATGAAATTTTAGATTTTAGCATAAATCGTTTGAATTTCACCTGATGATCAAATACAAACTTTTATCAACAAACACTACCAAAAATAATTTTAAAATTCATAAATTAACCCCTGAGAACAAATTTGTGATTTTTTTTTAACAAATTTATTGAAATGAATACAGATCTCTTCCTATATTTGTGATTTTCGATAGATTTTTGTTTCTAAAATGACTCTGATTGCAATTGAAAATTTAATTTTGAATCAAGAATCAAAGTTATTAAACTGCGATCTCCTTCAATTTGAATCCTAAATGTAATTCTGGGATTGATATTTTAATCTTGAATAAAAAACTGAAATTCAAGCTGAATCTGAATACGAGTTTTTAATTTTAATTCAGAGTCTGATTTCTGCATTTTGAGCCATTCAAAATCTGAATCTAAATTCCAGATAAGAATTCCTATGAATTTAAAACCAAAAAGCGAAATTTGATCAGAACCCTCAACCAGAAATCTCTTTCTTGATTTTGAATTTTTGGGGTTTCAATATCATTTTTTCTCGATTCGTAATGGAACTTATAATTTCGAATGATGATGTTGTTTCAGATTTTTCAATTCTGGACTCATTAAACTTTCTTTATTTCATTTCTGCATATTGATTGAGGATAAAAATTTCAAGTCCATATCTTGAAAATGGTTTGAATTTTAATATATTTTTTTTAAATATTCCAAAATGATGAGTTTTGAATATGATAAATCTATCATATTTTAGTTTGAAATGCAGAACCACGATTCGAATCAGGATTCTGATGATCCAAACTGAAAATCAAGAACGATAAACTGGGTACTTCCTAGAATTTTTTCCGCAGGTATCCGGATCGGGCAAATCCGGGCTATTTTAGGTTAGAATCATGCATAAACCAGGCATATCAATCCTAAAATTTTTCCAGAATCCTGCCAATATTCATGATAATTTCGGAACTATTCCATTAAAATCAAGAAGGAATACATTCGAAAAATGGTTTCTTTATCGAAACAAATCAGCCGATTCATAATCATATTTTAGGCTTCAAAATTCGATTCTTTTTGTTATTTTGACAAAATTTGGATGCACATTTATTTAGACGCAAGATACATATTCATAAATATTCAATTTAAATTTTTGTTTTATTTGGCTATCAACGTGTGAGAAATTTTCTGTTGTAAAATTTGGGACCTGGGATGGGATTTCGAGATTCTCGACTAAGTTCTGAATCGAGATTGTAACTCTTGACTAATATCAAGGCTATGATCATTTAGTATCCGGGCACTTTATTTCGGTGATATTTACGTTAATAGAGCTCGGATATGCACAACTATAGTAGCGTTGTGTTGGTTATGAGAAAATGACTATCTTTCCTATTTTTGATAGATTTTTAAGTTAACATGTGTTTGAGATATTTACGACGCAAAAAGACATGGTGAAAATAATTTTGCACAAATTTGCTCCTTTTACGCATTTTGCGCCTCGAAAATTCTTCATTATTGACTTGAACGTTTACTGTTGATTTTTTCTGATTTTTTTTCGGACCAAATGGTTAAGAAGTATAAAGAGCCACTCTAGGATGATCACGAAGTTCAAACCAACCATCGGAGTGCAACCCTTGATCTTAAATATGGTAAAAAGTCTACGTTTATTGGGGATAACTGAATGCAGACTCCTTAAATAATGCAGAAAATCCATTTCCGGCAGGCAAAAAGTGTTGCCTGACTAGTAGACACCAAGTAAATAACTAATAATGATCAGTTCCAAAGATCGCAATCTGTGCATCCGGTTTTTATGCAATATGACAGATGTGTTCAGATGGACATACAAATTTATGTTAAAACAGAATTTAAGAGATCCAATTCTTCGAGATGCCTACTCATGAAAAGGTTTCAACCAGATTCCAATTTGTTTTTGAAGGTGAATTTGTGAAAAATATCATGATTTTGCAAAGGTTTTACTTCTGTGGTAAAAATAATAGATCATTACATGACTGAAAAAAGTGTGCAAAGATAAAAATGAGATTTTATGAAAAAGTTAGAGTATTTCTTAAAATAATTGATAAATATTTTTTTTAATATTTTTACATTAAATTTCATATCAACACCTTCATTTCCTCCATGAAAAGTTTTTCGGTCAAATGAATAGTTTTTAAAATACACACGTTTGTAACTGCCCGGATTCTAAATGATCATAGCCTTAGTTGTTCATCAAAATTTGATTAATTATTTATTTCTAGCTGACCCGGTGTGCTTTGCTACACCTTCTAAATTTAATTAAAATTAACAAAAATTAATTTTTTTTAAATATTATTTTCTATTTTAAAAACCTGTCCTTCAATTTGTTTTCCAATCATTTTTTTGTATCTAAAATGAAGACTCTAAATGTTTTACTTTTGTATATAACAGCCAATAGTGGTTCCATTTGCTTGATCACTTTCCATGTCATTTAAAATATAATTATGATAATCCCTCTGTTTAAATATCAAGAAACGATTTCTCGTATCTCAATCCATGCAAAATTTGCTCAATCATGTCTCGAGTTATGAAAACAAAGTACGAGTGCACCCCTTTCCCTTTTCAAGCTTCCACTAAAAAGAAAGTAGAAGTATTGAATCAAAGCAATAGAAAAATTCCCTTTAATTCAACCACGGTATAAAAAAAAAGTTCAGATACTGGAATTTTGAAAGCAATTTAATATTTCCTTTAGTGAGCGTTTTCGATTTGTTTCAGTGAGCCTTTTCGATCGAAATCGAAAACAATCACTGAAGAAGATACCCAAGCAACCAAAAGTCTCGTTAAAAAGGTCAAACACAGCTTAATCAGCATAATCTATGTGATGAAGTTCGTTCTATTAAGCCCAAAATTAAAGTTCTTATTGAGACTTTGAAGTTCCATTACAGATTTGAACGGCCTCCTGTTCAGCTCACAAGTAATCGTTTTATCAGCATAAACAAAAAAAAAATCTCTCTCCTCTCTTACTTTGATCACCACCAGCTCATGTGGTGCTGCCGATTTCTCCAACTTTATTTCTCCCATTACCTCAATTCATCTGACATAATTGCTTTGCTTTTGACTTTGTTCCATATATGCCAGCACGCACGCCATTTCTGCTACACATTTGTTTTATTTGCTAACTCAAGCAATCAAACAACCTAATGAAAAAATTAGTCCTGATACCAGATTTGAACCGCGAACCTTTGGGATGATAGCCAAACACACTGCCACGAGGCCACGCCTAGATGTTGCCTTACCAGCAGCTAAAATTCGAAGTGGTAATAAGCTTTCCTAGAATATCTGCAAGGGCAGCCAGCGGCCACAAGCAAAGACGCATGTTTATCGGTTTTAAAAATATTGGAATTGTCTGTTTATAACTATTAAACATAAAATTATACAAATTCTCGAGTTTATCATGAATTGCTTTAACTGACTTTCAATGTGCGCGATAAATTAGTACAGCTGGATCAATTTTTTTTAATAAAAAAAAATACTCTTAAAAAACTCCCTTGTAAGTTAGCTTTAAGTTGTTCTGAGTTGAAATTTCAATATAAATTATACATTTCAACAATTTACAAGCTACAAAAAAGATTTATTGTTTATATGCCTTTTGGTGATGTTTTTTCACATTTCATATTCATCAAATGGCGGACTTGTCACAAACAGGTTATTTAAGGAACTTTAAGGAAATTCAAGTCCATGGAAGGCAATTTGAGACCCCATTTGTAACTTTTATAATGACTGGAGATTATTGACGTGTCACAAAAAGGTTTTTTGAGGAACTTCAAGTCTATGGAAGGCTATTTGAGACCCAATTTGTAACTTTTATACTAAAGGGATGCGATTGCAATGTCACAGAAAGACTTTTTGAGGAACTTTTTGGAACTTCAAGTCCATGGAAGGCTATTTGAGACCCAATTTGAAACTTTTATACTGAAGAGATGCGATTGACATGTCACAAAAAGGCTATTCAAGGAACTTTTTGGAAATTCAAGCCTTTAGAAGGCTACGTGAGGCTCTATTTGCAACGTAAACACTGAGAGATGCGATTGACGTGTCACAAAAAGGCTATTTGAGAAACACTTTGTAACTTTCATGCTCGCATTCGAGAAAATTCGGTACCAATTCCCTTTGGAACCTTTGTTCAGCGAAATTCGAACTTCGGAGGGCCGCATTTAAGTAGATATGAGACTTTTGGTTGCTTGGGTAGAAAATTGCTATCGAAATACCGGTATCTGAACCATTCTTATACCGTGGTTGATTTAAGGAAATCTTTCGATTGCTTTGATTCGGTAGAATTTTTCAACCAAATAGGCTCACAACACACAATAAAAAGGAGAAGTCTTAAATTCTTATTTCCGTAAACATTCCTATGATAAATTTGACCCCATTTGCTTAAAATATAATCAAGCTATGCACAAAACTGTATAAGAGCTCTCTATCTATCCCCCCACTTGAAAACCCTCCCCTTCTAAAGTTGGTTTCTTTTGTATGACTAAATCAAGAGATATGCAACAAAAATTCTTCTTCTCTTCTTCTTATCTCACTCAATGGGAAAAAGAAAGGGTTCTAAATAATAATAGAAACATCACTCGTATCAAAATATGATCCCATACCAAATTCGGAGCCTTTCGTCTGATTGACTCTGGACATCTTAAAAAATCTGTGGTGGCCCCTCTTCTTTTTCTATTTGTTATCTGGGATCAGAGAGGGGTCTCAAACAACCATAGAGTCTATTCCGGTATGCAAATACCCTTCAATGCCAAATTTAGTATCATTTAATCGATTATTTCACCAGTCATGCAAAAAATTTTTTTGGGCTTCCCCTTTATGTTTCTCAAATAAAAGATGAGAAGAGTTTCAAACCATCTTGGGAACATTCCGTTCACCTAAATACCCTCGCATGCCAAATTTAATTCCCCTCGGTTGATCAGTTATCGAGAATTACAAAAATATGTAAGGGCCCCCTCACCTCGTCCTATCCTCCCAATAAAAATAGGAAGGCGTTTTAAACAATCATAGAACCTTTTCCCATATCCAAATATCCTCCTAAGCCAATTTGGTTCCATTTGCTCGAATAGTTATCGAATTTTGCAATAAAATTTGCATGGAAGCCTCCCTCCCCCTTGCAATCTCCTCACTGGAAGAAGGAAGGGGTCTCAAATAAAATGAAAATCGGTTCAGTAGTTTCTGAGTCTATAGGGAACAGAAGGCAGACAGACAGAAATCCGTTTTAAATCAAATAAAAAAAAATGAAATAAAAAGGTTGAACTTAAGATTATAGTTGGATAGAAATGTAAAGATGAAAGTTATAATATTAAAAAAAAATTAAATGATAAACTTTATTCCACAAAAAAGAGTTCAAGCGTATTTGAAATGTTTGACTTCAGATCAGAAGTGATAGAGAAATGTAGAGATGAGATGCTGGATATATGGTGTAAGAATTAAATAAAATCGGAAACGAAACATTGCCAAAACATGTAAATATTCAATTTCAAATTTTCAACACAATATCAACTTCTATATAAACTAGAAACAAAACGAATTGCTTTACCATGTCAGTTGCCACAGTACACCGCAATAATTTGTTCGTGTTCATTCCTTCAATATGGAGAAGTTTTGATGTTTTTAGGTCTTTTTTATCTTATATATAAAAATGGAGGCATTTTCTTTGTAACAACATCACGTATGAATGGTCGGTCGGAATTTGGTATCCGAGGGTTTTTTTGGGTCAGAGATGGTTTGTATAATAGTTTCGAGAATCTCACTTTTTTATGAAAGGAGGTCCCCATACAAAATTATCTCTTCACATCTTATATATAAAAATGGAGGCATTTTCTTTGTAACAACATCACATATGAATGGTCGGTCGGAATGAAGTGAAATTTGGTATCCGAGGGTTTTTTGGGTCAGAGATGGTTTGTATAATAGTTTCGAGAATCTCACTTTTTATGAAAGGAGGGTCCCAATACAAATTCAACTTTATTTGTTACGATTTCCATGAGAATCTATTCGCGAGCACGATGCAGTTAAGGACGTGTAGATAAAATTAATCATTTATTACGATTTATACTTTAGAAGGTAAAACGAAGTTTACCGGGTCAGCTAGTTTTACTCTAAAATTTTGTCATTCGTTCAATTCAAATGAACTTCTTCTACCACCGAAACCGACATTCCCATTTCCATTCCCGCTAAGCATCGTTACTGTTATGTGTTTCAGTTTCTTTTGCCACACAACTCAAAATTGCAAATCGAACTCGCCGGCAACATTCTTCTATTTGTTCCAAGATTTTCCAATAGCTGTCACAAAACGACGACGACGCCATCGAGGAACTGAGCTGGAATGTATTTTTCCCCGGTAATTGAGTTTCCCTTTGTTCCACTCTGTATGTATGTCAGGCCGTTTGGACACTACTGCTGGTGAGAAATACTAAACAAACAGAACCAGCCAATTTTATTGATATTGGGAGAATTTTCAATTCGTTGGGCTGCGATTTGAAACCACTCCTCGAAATGTAGCATATTCCTTCAAAAAATCTTCATTTGCGTTTTGTTTCAAGTATTTCTCTTTATTTTCAACATTCATATTTAGATTTAAATAGAAAATCTTTCCCTCGAAGCAGCCTGAACAAACTCAACAAAGAACTTTATGGTGAAAAGTTCATAAGTTGTATTTTCCACGAAAAACAATTTTCCAAGAATTTGTTGGCAGCAGGAACATCGTTGTTCGGCAAATTCTTTTCAATATTTCTACAAAAAATCAACAAACCACACTCGAAGACGAGATAGTCTGTTATGCTTTTCCATGAAATGTCAGCGAATTTCCCCCCCTAAATAGCAGAGCAACAAAGATTGGTATGTTACACGATTGGCACATCGAAGCGGACCTACTTCCAGTTTAGAGGCACATTGTGTCGGGATGACTGATTTCAAGAAAGTTACTTCCGTGAATGCACATGAATGCGTGAAACGTAGAATCATTGGTTGGTATTTTTTTCTCTCGTACTTCCGGGAAATTTTCGACACCATTCAGCTGGAACTGATTTGAGCCGTTGTCATCGGTGCCTGTTTGTGCCGATGGTTGACGATTGCTAATTATTTGCCTATTCCTGGTTAATTGGGACATACAAGCCCGATGGACCAGAAATACCACACACGAAATATGGCAGATATGCTGAATTTTTTATTTTTTACTCGCTATAATTCAAAACGCTGCAGCAGCTTTAAAATTAAGTTTCACAATTCCAAAAAAAAATGTGATTTTTGTGAAATTTAAAGAAAGAAAGTTTCATTTTTCAAGTCGAAAGATCTTTTTTCAGAGTGTTCTAAAGATTTCTGTTCTTTCTGTTCCAAAGATTCATGCTATTCATTAATAACTGTAATTCTGTATTAAAATTCACATAAAATATTGCTTTGCATTACAAATCTTTTTAAAACGACACGTTTGAAAAAAAAAATTCTGACTCATTTACATGTAACGAATATCAAATGTGAATGGTGATATTATTCCAAATGCGCTATCAACATAAATGAAAATTTCTATTATGGTCATTCAGGCCAACCAAACCACCAGTAAATATTCGCACGGAAATGTTCTAATTGCTCGGAATGCCAACCCTACTATACCTACTAGATTTTGCTCAGCGAAATTAGAACTTCATTATTTAGCAACAGTGGGTTGCATTCGAATAACTTTTATTTACATTTGGTCAATTTTAAAGCGTTTTGATAAATTTCTGACTATTCAGTATAGTTGGCTGACACTCTAAAGCTTTCCATTTCTTGCCAGATAAATTAGGGGGTTTTAATTAAAACACCAAAAAGTACACACGGGACGGAACAACAGCTTGAAGGAAGAAAAAAAAAGCGGCAAGTTCTATAGAGCAATGTGTAAACCCATGGCTACAAATTTGGATGGAGAATCTTGAATTTAACAATAATTTTGAAAGCATAAAAATTCAATAATCCAATACATACTGGCATTCATATGGTTGTACTTTAGAATCACCTTATCAGTATCAACACATTATTCAAAAAGATTGCTTCGCTTTTCATCACAACAATCATTTTTATTGAAAAATTTAAAAAAAAATGCGATGCGCTGTGACACCACGATTTCCATCCATCATATTTCTAAAAAGACTTCATCGAGAAAAAACCTTTAAGAATCAATATGAGGTGATTTTGATTATGTATTTCTACACATTATCAAAAGCGATGGAAAGTATTAGAGAAACATGAGATATACAGGAAAGAATATAAGCCATAAATATCATGAACCTTTTTTTTTTTGTAAATTCTTTATTTGAAACGGCTCATACCTTTAGGCTTTAAGGAGCCAAACTCTTTTTGTTTTTTTTACAATAGTTTGCTTACTTCTAGTTCACTTTTTTTTTAAAGAAAAGAAAATAGATAGGGAAATATGAAAATAAAAAGAATTATAGACGAAGATCAATAGCTTTAAGGAAAAGATATATTTCGAACATGTAGTCCAAGTCTATCACTGCCAGCACATCTCTCACTGGAACATAGGGTGGTTTTTCTCGGGCCCGAAGGGAGTCTATGAAATTCGTTCTAGCGACAAGATGGACCTCGCACGACCAAACAATATGCTCGATGTCGTGGTAACCTTGGCCGCAACCACACAAATTGCTGCCAGCAATATCAAAACGATAGAGTACCGCGTCTAAGGAACAATGATTAGACATGAGACGGGAAAATATACGAATAAAATCCCGACTCAAGTTCAATCTATTAAACCATGGTTTAAGGCTTACCTTTGGGATAATCGAATGGAACCACCGACCCTTGTCATCCTCGTCCCATTTGCGCTGCCAGTTGACAAGAGAGTTTTTTCGAACTAAAAAGTAAAATTCGTTGAAGGCGATTTCACGCTGATACGTGTCACCTTCCATCGCCCCCACCTTTGCCAGAGAGTCAGCCTTCTCATTACCCTCTATCGAGCAATGCGAGGGAACCCAGACAAAGGTGATGGTAAAGCGACGTTTTGATAAAGCACTCAAACTATCCCGTATCTTCTCGAAGAAGTATGGCGAGTGCTTTCCCGGTTTTATTGAGTGAATTGCTTGAACAGAACTCAGACTATCCGTTACAATAAAGTAGTGCCCAACTGGCCTTGAAGCGATATTGTCCAAAGCCCAATGAATTGCTGCTAACTCTGCTATATACACAGAGCATGGTGACTCGAGGCTGTAAGAGGCGCTAGATATTTCGTTGAACACTCCAAATCCTGTTGATTCCTCTATAAGTGATCCATCAGTAAAGTACATTTTATCAGCATCGACGTGTCTATATTTAGCTTCGAAAATTCTTGGAATCAGAAGTGGACGATGCGGATCCGGGATTCCACGAATTTCCTGCTGCATAGACAAATCAAACTGGACAGAAGAATTATCGTAGTCTGGGCTACAAACACGAGCGGGAGAATACGAAGAAGGGTTTACCTGCATTGACATGAGGACATGGTATATAGACATAAATCTTGTATGAAAATTTTGCTCAAGTAATCTTTCAAAATTATCGATCACCAATGGGTTCATGACCTCACACCTGATGAGGAACCGAAGTGATAGTAGATTGAATCGATCTTTCAAAGGGAGTATTCCTGCCAAAACTTCAAGACTCATGTTGTGCGTTGTGGACATACATCCCAAAGCGATGCGAAGACAACGGTATTGGATACGCTCGAGTTTTATGAGGTGAGTTTTGGCAGCCGACTGGAAACAGAAGCTACCATATTCCATCACTGAAAGAATAGTTGTTCGATACAATTTTAAAAGATCTTCTGGATGGGCTCCCCACCAGGTGCCAGTGATTGATCGGAGAAAATTGATTCTCTGTTGGCATTTTCCTTTCAGATACTCAATGTGTGCTCTCCAGGTACATTTGGAATCAAACCAAACCCCAAGATACTTAAAACACCTCGATTGAGTGATCGTCCTGCTAAGAAGTTGGAGCTGTGGTTGAGCTGGTCTATGCTTTTTAGAGAAAACCACCATCTCCGTTTTCTCTGGAGAGAACTCGATTCCAAGCCCCAAAGCCCAGGATGACAATCTGTTTAAAGTATCTTGTAAAGGTCTGTGCAGATGTGACTCATTATTACCTGTTACAGATACTACGCCATCATCTGCAAGTTGTCTTAGAGTGCAGCCTTCAGAGAGACAGCTGTCGATATCACTTACGTAAAAGTTGTACAAAAGTGGACTCAAACATGAACCTTGTGGGAGGCCCATGTAAGAGGTTCTTTTAATTGCAATGTCTCCGTGAGCAAAGTTCAGATGTTTCTCACAAAGCAAGCTGTATAAGATGTTGTTCAATAGAGGAGGCAGACCCCGGGAGTGCAACTTGTCTGACAAAACCTCTATTGACACTGCATCAAAAGCTCCCTTTATGTCTAGAAACACTGAAGCCATTTGCTCACGTTTGGCATATGCCATTTGTATCTCTGAAGACAGCAAAGCAAGACAATCGTTTGTCCCTTTGCCCCTTCGAAACCCAAATTGAGTATCTGAAAGGAGACCATTTGCTTCTACCCATTTATCCAAACGAAACAAAATCATTTTCTCCATCAATTTGCGTATGCAAGACAACATCGCTATAGGACGATACGAATTCGCATCGGACGCTGGTTTTCCAGGCTTTTGGATAGCGATAACTCTCACTTGTCTCCACTCTTGGGGAACAATGTTGTTCTCCAAGAATTGATTAAATAAATTTAACAAGCGAAATTTTGCGGCGTCCGGAAGGTTTTTCAACAAGTTAAATTTGATTTGATCAATTCCCGGAGCTGAATTGTTACAAGAGAGGAGCGCAAGTGAAAATTCGACCATCAAAAAGCTGGAATCCAGATCACACCTATCAGAAGGCACGTTCCGGGTTATTTTTTGCACAGGTGTAGAATCTGGACAGACTTTCCGTGCGAAGTTGAATATCCATCTATGTGTATATTCTTCACTTTCATTTGTAGATGATCGATTACGCATGCTTCGTGCAACTTTCCATAAGGTACTCAAGGATGTTTCCCTTGATAAACCACCCACAAAATTTCTCCAATACGCCTTTTTCTTCCCTTTGATCAATTTTTTGAACTGATTTTCAAGGGAAACGTATGATTCAAAAAGGACGAGGGTTCCATGTTTTCGAAAATCTTTGAATGCTTTTGATTTGTCCTTATAAAGCTTGGAACACTGCTGGTCCCACCATGGATTTGGGGGCCTTCGAAGAACAGGTGAATCTGGGATGGGTTTTGTTTGGGCGCAAAGTGCACTTTCATGGATCAAACGTGAAAGGAAGTGATACTCTTCCAAAGGAGGTAAAACATTCATAGAATCAATGGCATCTGTTATTTCGTCCGAGTACTTTTTCCAGTCGATGTGTCTTGTAAGGTCATATGCCATATTTGTTGAATTTGAAGTGCTGGCCCCATTGGTGATTGTAATTTTGATTGGCAAGTGATCACTACCATTGGGATCAGGGATTACCTTCCACTGGCAATCCAATGATAGTGAATTTGAGCAGAGTGAGAGGTCAATTGCACTTGGTCTTGCAGGAGGTTTAGGTACTCGTGTTTTTTCACCCGTGTTCAAAATTGTTAAATTGAAACTGTCACAAATGTCATATATAAGAGTAGAACGACTATCGTCAATTTGTTCTCCCCAGACAGTTCCATGTGAATTGAAATCACCCAGGATCAACCTTGGCTCAGGAAGCACTGAGCACAGGTCCTCTAGGTGACTTCGATCCACTGCAACTCTATGAGGCCAGTACAAACTGACAATGCATAAGTCCTTACCTCTTATAGTTATATGACATGCAACAGCTTCAATTCCTGCTGATAAAGGGAGGTGGATTCTATAAAAGGAGTGGCGCTTGTTGATCCCCAAAAGCACCCCTCCATAAGAATCGTTGCGATCCAGACGGATAATGTTAAAATCGTGGAAGGAGATGTTTGATTCAGAAGAAAGCCATGTTTCAGAAAGGGCAAAAATATCGCAACTAGTTTCATGAAGAAGAAATTTGAACGGATCCAGTTTAGGGATAATACTACGACAATTCCACTGTAACACAGTGATATCTCCGACCTCTCGGCGTAAATTAGCCATCGAGAGAGATAAACACTGAAATGAGGGGCCAAGTTTGCATCAATTGCTTCAAAAATGTCTTTAATACAGGAAGCATTGTTGTTACAATGCTTCTGATGGATTCAGAAACGTTGAAAAACGAAAACATTCCATTTAGAATGTCAGCCAACTTAAACAATCCTGGCTGGGAAGTGGATTCTGACAAAGCTGCATTTTTCATGGGGGCCTTTGAGGTCCCTGCTAAAGTTGGATTATTCTGTGGTGAAAATATCGTGCGGAATCCAGGAGGATTTTGTTTTTGTTGTTCTGCAGCATTCGGCTTTTTAGGGACACTGATTGGAGGGCTCATTGTAGGGATTTTCTTGGGTATTTTGGGTGTCTTGGGAGTTGTTTTAGCACGTTTCCGGGAGTTCGCAACGAAAACAAAAGGGTTCTCCTCGTCAGTCGCCTCTTCGTTGTCAACTGGCAACACAGAAAAGATGTTACTCGAATGAGGTTGGGCCAGTGGAGAAGCGCTCTTTAAGATAGAGGCATAAGAACGTCTCGATCGTTCTTTTAAAGAGCGCTTCTGTTTATCCCAGCAACTCTTGAATGCCTCGCACGAAGAGATTTCATGGGGTGAGCCCCCGCAATAGACACATTTCTGCTCTATTGCTGAGCATGCTCCAGCCCCATGATTCTCCCCGCATTGGGGACAGCGTGGCTTATTGCAACAGTGCGACGCTGTGTGCCCCAACTTGATGCAATTTTGGCAATGCATGGGTCGAGGCACGAAGAGTCGCACAGGAAGCCTTAAAACTCCGTCAATCAAGACGTAGTGAGGGAGGGCGGTACCCGCGAAGGTCACACGAAATGAAGCTGAAGGCGAGTACTTTGTAACTCCATTTACGACGCTGGCAGTATTGAGTTGACGGCAATCCACGATTTCGACAGAAGTCGAATCGAGGCTCTTGAACTTACCAACGCCGTTGGATTTAATGTACTTCGCATCCAGGCTCATTTCTGTGATCACGCCCTCAATCTCTACGTCTCGAGACGGGATGTAAACGTGATACTCTAGAATTAGAAACTTGCTGGCCACAATCTCGTTTGCAGCTTTCGAGTTAGCCACAACAACGCGCAGCTTGTTCGCACGTAATTTTGTAACACTGGTTACAGAGGTCCACCTCGCCAGATCTTTGGTGATCTGTACCACATTAAGAGGTTTTCCGTTCTTTTTGGGCCGGATGAAAACCACCCATGGCCCAGATGAAGATGAGCCTTCAGCATATTTTCGGAGCCGGGTGACTCTACTCTCTACTGGGGATGATCCAACATTGTCATCCATCCGGGAACAATTTGCATCTGAAGGACCAGCATCAGCTGATTCCTCCAGATGCTCCTCATCTTCATAGGTGCAATTCGCATCATCCCCAGTTGGAGGGTATAACCCCCCGCCTTCGCTCATATTTTTCAACGGGAAAACGAATGCCCTCCGTGTTGAAAATATAAGCGAAGCACAAAATTGTCAAAATATATATAAAGGGAAATAAGATAGAAAGAGAAAAAGTGAAAAATAGAATAAAAAGAACTCACAATTTTTTTTAGCACTTTTTGGAATAAATTTTTTTTTTAGTGTTTGTGGACTGCTACAACCACGTGGTCCTCCGTTGATCCTCAAAGGTGACGTCAACCAAAGAACCCAACCAAACGAACGCTCGCCCTTCCTCGCTGGTTGAATATGGCATCCACGTCTCGACTCGGTCTCGGACGAGTACGACCAGTTTGATGATGATGATGGATGGAACAATTGGTTCGCCAAACAATGGCGGCGGACCTCGTGGCGATCGATCGGCCCTTCTGCGAGCTGGGACTAGTCAATTTAACCAGCCTTTGCCAGGAAACAATTGTCGCGGCACAAAACACCGTTTTACCGTCCGACGGCACAAATTCCCGGATCTATTGGACGGGATCACACTCACTTATTATTCGCGAAGATCGGGACACTCGAAAACGCGACTGTATACAACAAGTGATGCGATACGAATGATCATGAACCTTTTCAAAAAAAATAATAACAGTTCACCGACGGGACTTGATTCCGCAATTTTCGGTTCAGCACAACGGCGCGTTAGCCAATTACACTTTGGTGAACGTGACAAAATTAGCATCAACGAAGCAATCCACCATGTGCGCGCTCGGCTAATATCCCGAATCGATGGGTGGTGACAGTGAAACAACAGAGAGAGATCAATAGTGGGCAAAGAACGCTTGCGAAATATACATCCCAAGTAACACAGATTAAGCCAATAGGCTTTCTTGAGTTTTATTATTGTTTTATGAAAACTTTTCCATGGCATCCAATTTTAAAAACTGTTTTATTGTAACATAGGAAATGCTTCATTTATAGTGTGTTTTAGAAGTGCCCTGAAAGTTTTGCTGAAACTTTAATAAAACACTATCTTAAAAGTATTGTTAAAAAAAGTTGCTGCAGTATTGCTAAAGCTTCAATAAAACACCCCAAATAACACCGAATGTTTTGTCAAGTCTCTTATAAAAACTGAACTCGGTCTAGTAGCCTACTATAAAACTTGAAATGTTACTTGGGACATACTTTCCTGTGGGTATAAGCTTTTAAAACTAGCGTTCAAGCCTAGTTGAAAAACTGTTTTATTGGAACAATGGATGTAGGCATGATAAAACTAAGTGACAGATGATTTGAAAATCGTGCACGCTCTTTATTTTTTTAACTCAAAATTTAATATGACCGAGGTTCTACACATAGTTCGATTCTATGAACTTAAAGTTGAGTACCCTTTTTCCTTCTTGTGATGGTTCAAAACGGAGTTCGAACTGGGAACTCATAATTGATTCCTTTTTTTCCTTCGGCGAGAGAGCAAAGCTGAGTTCGACCTTATGAACTAAAAATTGAACTCTCTTTGTTGAACTGAAAACACTTAGCGAGTTCACTTCGAACCGGAACAGCAACCAACGAACACGTCGGAGAATTTTGTCACTCCGGAACAATTACCGGAAGACTATATGAAGGAACGTCATAATGAAATGTCCATTGAGTCAGCATGAAATTCTGTCCGTCATTGTCATCATATGGTGAGCGGCTAGGAATGTCCGGGAACTTCCGGATGTTATTTACTTCCCGTGGGAAGCAACATCCGGAAGTTTTCTTTGACCGGGAGTGTCAAAACTTTCCACCGCTCTGTAATTGCAATGCAATGTACCGGAACAGCAAACAAGGTACAAAAAATTTTAACCATCCTTTAATTCCCTGAAAATAAACAACTTTCGTAAAAAAGGATAAATTTTAGTTCGGCTGCCGAACTTAGTATTAAGTATGCCTATCAGAACTTAATTTTGCGATTCCTGTTTTCGAGATAGCATAACCTGTTTTGAAAGGATTTTAAGTGATGGCTATGAGAAAAACGGGCTCTCAAAATGATATAAATTAACACAGCTTAATACATCTTAAAAATGAAAACAACATTGTTGCATCCGCATTCAAATTTCAAAAAAACCGCAAATCAGCCCACATCATTAATCGCTCAATTCTTAGGGTTCAAATAAAAGCACACCTTTTTTTATGATTCGATAAGAATAAATGTATTAGACAATTAATTTGTTCTGAATAATATTTGTTAGTGATTCTAAGTATGCTCTTTCAGTTAAATAAAAAGGGTATTTTTAGTTCATATAACGACAGTATCCATAGACTAAAAATTGCAATTGAATCCAGTGCGAATGGAGTTTAATCCTGATGATATAGTTCTCAGAAAAAGCTTCGTTCAACGCCGAATGAAGTACTTGTTCTATTTATCAATAATGTCTCTCAGTCTCCTACATATAGCAAAATAAAAACAATTCTAGAACTACGACAGTACGTCAATCATTGTAATAATTACCTAAAACTGGAGATTCTGTGATCAGAACAGTTGTTTTTTTTTTTTTTGTTGGATCAACAATCAAAGAACGAAACAATTGAGGATACGGAATTCTGAAACAAAAATTTGGATGTTTTAAACTATTAAAATCTAAGATCTTGATTAAACTAACCGTTCATGAGAACTGCTGTTCCTTTTCGTTTTGATCTTACGTTCTTTCGGTATTGATTCCATCTGAAAGGCTTTAAAATAAATAATAAATTATATTTTTTCTGACGGGACGCAGTAAAATCACGCAGTTATCCAAAAAATCGTTTGACTTTGCGTGGAAATGAAAATGTACTCCCAATGATGCCTCAGCTCGAACTTTTAAATATGAGCTAACAACACCGTTTTTTTTTAAAGGGTGCACTTAAAATTAGATTTCTTAGGACTTTTATGGGCGAATACTTATACCTTTCAGTAAATAACGATACCTACTTGTTATTTAAAGATAATTGACCATCCTTATAGCCAAAGTAAAGAAAAAAAATAGTTGCCTTTTGCCAAGCAACAAATCGAAATATTCTTATTTATTGCGACAAACTGCGCTTTCTCAAAAAGTTAAAACCATCATGAGCGTGTATTCCATTTAAAGAAACGTCTAACGAAGCTGTGATTCAAGCTGTTTTAAAAGTATTTTAAAACTGATTATCGAAATTGTTTTATAACAACATTTTTCTATTTGGCATAAAACAATTTTAAAACTGTTTTACAACTGCTTTAAGATTTTCAATATAACCTTACTAAACGCCATGTTGATTGTGAAATTCAATCGAAATTTTAGTAAAAACAACGGTCTTGTGACATTTTGAGCTGATAATGGTTGAACGAACTTGTGCACAATTTATTTATGCTTCTACTCCTGTATCGTCGTTATCTCGAAAACGAATAAATTTAAAATTCTTAAAATCGGCAGGATAGTAATCTTTATAAAACACAAAACTGTCAAAATGTTGCGTGTCCTATCACAAGGAACGTAGCTATCACTAAAAGAAAGTATTTATACATCTTACAGCTTTTAAGAATGCTGAAAAAGTCGTAGAAATGGTTATTTGAAGTCGGTTGTAATCGGATATTAAATGTTGCCATGTTGGAGATTCTGAAGACGATTTCGCTAAATTAGCTCTCCCACGTGGACTTCAATAAAAAAGCAGGCTTCTTGCTCTCTGCGACCGGCAGTGCAACCAGTTTGCTAAAAGTCAGATGGTATATTTGAAAGAATTGTTTAACGAGGGAAGTAGCAAATATTGTCGTTGGCAACGGTTAGCATGCGTCGAGAGCAAAAACTTGCGCTCTCTTGGATTGCAAGTACGAATAAGGTGTGGAATAATGTGTCGAATATAAGGGATTGTAATAGACGGATAATTCTTTGCATTCAAAATAGTGATGATTAAAATTCTAAAACTGCTTTACAATTTGCAACAATTCGCACATTTTTTTTTCTCTCAGCACTGGATTTCCTCATTATAACTCAAGTTTACTCATTTTCTCGTACAATTTACCACAATGATTGGCCCCACAATTTGTGTGGTAATCTGTCATCTGTGTGACGTATCTTCTCTCTTTATCGCAGTCCTTCAATCGAATATCGTTCAATTCGTATAATTTTTATCGCTTCTTCTGAAGTTAAACATATGTTTGTGTATTAAGGCTATGATCATTTAGAATCCGGGCAGTTACAAATGTGTGTATTTTAAAAACTATTCATTTGATCGAAGAACTTTTTATGGAGGAAATGAAGGTGTTAATATGACATTTAACGTAAAAATATAAAAAAAATATTTATCAATGATTTCAAGAAATACTCTAACTTTTTTATAAAATCTCTTTTTTATCTTTGCACACTTTTTTCAGTCATGTTTTGTTTTTTTTTCTATCACTGAAGCAAAACCTTTGCAAAATCATGATATTTTACACAAACTCCCCTGGAAAAAGCGATTGGATCGTGTTGGAACCTTTTCATGAGTAGGCATCTCGAAGCATTTGATCTCTTAAATACGGTTTTAACATAAATTTTTTGTCCATCAGAACACATCTGTAATATTGCATAAAAACCGGATGCACAGATTGCGATCTTTGGAACTGATCATTATTAGTTATTTACTTGATGTCTACTAGTCAGGCAACACTTTTTGCCTGCTGGAAATGGATTTTTTGCATTATTTAAGGAGTCTGCATTCAGTTATCCCCAATAACCATAGACTTTTTACCATATTTAAGATCAAGGTTTCCACTACGATGCTTGGTTTGACCTTCGTGAGCATCCTAGAGTGGCGCCTTAAACTTCTTAACCATTTGGTCCGAAAAAAAATCAGAAAAAAATCAACAGTTCATGAGCTTTCAAGTCAACAATGAAGAATCTTCGAGGCGCAAAATGCGAAAAAGGAGCCAATTTGTGCAAAATTATTTTTACCATGTCTTTTTGCATCATAAATATCTCAAACACACGTTAACTCAAAAATCTATCAAAAATAGGCAAGATATTCTTTTTCATATCCAACTCAACGCTACTAAAGTTTTGCATATCCGAGCTCTATTAACGTAGATGTCACCGAAATAAAGTGCCCGGATACTAGAGATGTACCGAATATTCGGTCGGCCGAATATTCGGCGCCGAATACCGCCGAAAAACCGTTAAGCCGAATATTCGGCCCACCGAATAGTTGAGCTAAGTATTCGGCCGAATAGGCCGAATATCTACTACAGACTTGTCAAATTTTTCAAATGATTTTGGATAATTTATAAAATATCCAGAAGTAATGTTGTAAAAGCTACACAATCATTAAAAACTGGTTTCAGCAGAACATCTAAGGTGTATCCGCATATCTTTCACAGAAGATCGTACAAGAGAATGCTGAAAAGTATCGCTTTATACTTTGATTATAGTTTATTCCAGATTTTCTGGATATATTCATGCTTGCCCATAAATCCAGTCAAGATTCCAGATAAGTCAAATCTTGCCGGGATGTCCATATATTGTTTAAAGCTTCTCGAATTTTGCTCGGGTTTATTCAGATTATTTGTTAAATCAAATAAAAAACTCAAATTTCTTTTTAAAAGTTTTTAGATTTTGTGTTCAATAACGATTTTTCAACAAATTCAAAACAAACATAAATTTTGCCCTTTTTTAATATTTTTTTTTTTCAAAAATCGTCCAGAATGCCTGACCATGTGGAGACGTGTGGTTGAAAGCATGGTATGCTTAAGGTTAAAGATCATCTTTCTTTTCTATAACTATTTATCTAATTCAATATCAAAGAAGCAATTTTAAATAGCTTGGCACCTATTTCGACATGTTTCGTCCCAGATTTCAAAGCAACGCAATCTCTTTGGTGATAAACGCTCTAGAAGCGACTAGTTATCTGATATCTTTTCAGTTATTGGTGATAATTTGAAAATCAGAAAGACTCATACTTAAAATGTATAATCATCCGATAATATCATATGGCTGAAAATAATCAACTAAAAACATTAGAGGCATTAATACGGAAGAAATAGAAAGCATCGGAATAATCGCTAAAGTTTTTTTCATTGAAAACTCAATAGAATATTCGACCGAATATTCGGCCGAATATTCGTTTGGCCGAATAGTTGAAAACGTCAATATTCGGTATTCGGCCGTTCGCCGAATACCACTATTCGGTACATCTCTACCGGATACTAAATGATCATAGCCTTACCTGCGCTTTGATAGGTAATGCTGTTTTTGTGAGTTATATACGATCATTCTTTTTGAACCGTATAACAAAGTTGTTGAAAATTATAAATACAAAAATGTTTGCAGGGTCCCATCAACCTGTGCCATTATCTGCATGCGATGATTGAAGTAAAATCTGATCTGTGGATACAAAATCATCAAATTTCATTCCAACCAACGAAAATTATTGAAATGGTTCATTATTTGACAAAATGTCATGCATGTCAAGTTGGGTGTTCCGATCTGGGCGGTCGCAAATTTTGACGCCTCAACAACAATGCTGCATATTACCCTCAACAATGTTAAATCATTTTTAAAACTTAATAACTTTTCAAAATCGTTTTTTATGTTCTTCTAAAACAAAATGTCTTAAAATTACATGGGAACTTGAGACTCATGGTACACCCCTTTCTTGTGGTTCAATCATATTTTTAAAAATCACCTTTAAGATTCTACGTATATTTAGAAGAGTTTTGAATAAGTTTAAAAGCGATTGATTGTAGAACTCGCTTTCGAAAAATGTTGCTGTTGAGGCACAATTTCTATCGGTTTACATGCATTGTTTACTCTTATGTACATCGTAAGAATTCTAACTCGCGTTCTGAATTTGGCTACTGCTATTTTTTCCTTTATTGATTTCCACATAACAAGGGTCACAGGCTTAACAGGAAATTGAGTCCCTATGCTGAAGTCGATGAGAAGAACTACCTTCTCAGCCCTATTTTGTGCTGATGCAACTTCTATCTATGGTGATCGGCGTT
Organism: Uranotaenia lowii; assembly: GCF_029784155.1. Lineage (NCBI taxonomy): Eukaryota > Metazoa > Arthropoda > Insecta > Diptera > Culicidae > Uranotaenia > Uranotaenia lowii. The sequence continues at coordinate 81,833,268 of NC_073693.1, forward strand.
GCAGATAGACTTTGACAATTAACCCTCGTTCTTCATCTGGCTCGGATAGTACACCGTTTAAGCTGTCGGGTGGGCAAGATGAAGGTAGAAAATTGTTGTGAATTCGAATTTCACTTTTCGACGGATTTTTTTTTTTATTGTCCTGTTTTTGGGATGGCGGTAAAGCAACCATATCATCTTTGGTGCAATGCACATTTCAGCGCATTTTCGGCACAAAATTAGATCCGATCGGCATTTAAATTTTGCAACCTCTTCTTTGGGTGTAGCAACTTAAGAATGCAGCATTGAACAATGTCAAGGCTTAAGAAGTAACGCAGCAACCTAAACCAGCACTAAAATAGAATTGTCCCTATACATCAGCACCACGACTCAGTGCTTGTAACGTCTAATCGCTAGTCTTTGGTCGCAAAGCGCTTTGATGAAGATCCCATAACCTTCCACCTAGCCAGCACCAGCCAAAAGCAGCTTTTATGGCGCCAGATTTACAAGATTAAATATAAACCGTTTTTCCACGAACGTTTGGTTTGTTGTTGTTGCTGTAGATTCCTGTCGCCCAACCAAACCAACAACAACCGATCGAGGTTAGTTGACGACGACAACTGACAAAAAGTAAAAAAGCACGGTTTTGCTTGGCAAATATTTTGAATTGGCCGGGAGGCAGAAACTGCCGCTCTCGGAAAACTCTCCGCCAAACGGCACAAAACGGTTTTTCGCCGTCGTCAACAGCGGTACAGGAATATAAAAATGACTGCAGGCTTGGCATTCCGGTCGAGCTTTTTACGTGCCTGCTTCGTTTTCCGCTAAACTTGTCGCATGTCCTCGCGGGTTTCCGTTCCAAATTATTCCTCGAATCCAACAATAAACATTAAGGTGCGAAAGCATTTCACGGCGCTTTTGAGTTCCCGGAATAGGAAATAGTTGTACACACTGTTTTGTTCGATTTTATTTCTGAAGTTATCCGAGATTCGAAACTTAGAAATTAGCTTATGCTTACCAAATCAACGAACAAATTTAAAAAAATAGAATTCAATACAAAATTATTATGAATTACGACACAACTTGAACAGTTTTAATGTCATTTGTCTCAAATTTGGAATACAAACAAGTTGTGATTGTATCTGACCCGAGAAAGATTTTAGTAATTGTGTGGAGCCCTATGGGTCTGTGGGTAAAAGAAACATTCTTCCAGAGTATCCGTTGCGTATATCTCAGTCACAGTAGCTGAGTAGCAAGTTGCACATTTGGCGACCGTCAAGACATATTTTGGAGTGACCTAAATAGTGCAAAGAAAAAAATTGACTCATGTTTTTTCATAGCGAGTAACAGTTTGTTCTGTTTGTAAACAATCAAACCTACAGCAGAAAACAGCAGTTTAGAAGGCAGCCTTAAGTATGCGTGTTAAAAGGACCACATTAAAAGAAAAGGCGAGTTGAGAGAACTTAGGAATGCGTGTTGGGAGGACCGCATGAATAGAAAACAGCGTGGGTAAAGGACAGCTGCAGAAAGTAAAGGCGAGTTGAGAGGACAGCCTTAAGTATGCGTGTTGAGAGGACAGCTGTAGAAAATAAAAGGCGAGATGAGATGACTAAGAATGCGTGTTGGGAGGATTGCATGAATAGAAAACAGCGTGTTGAGAGCTGCAGAAAGTAAAAGGCGAGTTGAGAGAACATTCTTAAGTATGCTTGTTGAGAGGACAGTATGTATGTATGTATGTGTGAGAGCCCACCAGTGGCTGATAGGTCTTTCGACCCGAGGCGGTACGGGAAGTCTCGATCGCGCATTCAGATATTGTTCATGCTTAACTCATAAACAATAATTGCAGCACAACCAAGTGGTCCGTTACCACTGGTTTGGGACAGGTTTAACTCATTGCACTCCCTTCCAACTGTTCAAAACAAATAAAGAATCCTGAAAAGAAGCCTAAGTAGCCTAATCATGATTCCAAATTTGCCGAGATACTCCGGCTGGCTTGAACCCACAACCCATTGTATATCAGTTTTCTGGTCGTTTGATGACCTGTCCAATCCCCCCGCGAGTCCCCAATAACAGAGTTAAGCAGTTATGAAAATATGAATATAATTTGAAACAACGTTACACATTTTAAACATCCTACCATTTCAAAGGGATTCTAGAATTTCTTCAATTACACAGGAGAAACACTCTGCCTCATGGAACAGCTGACAGAATTCCAAAAAGATTGAAATTTTGCATGGTTTGCACGTTGTACATTAGGATGAACCAGTTGATGCTTGATTTGAACTTTTCCACTATCCACTATTTCACCAATTTTACACTTTTTCGGTATCAAATTTGGCAGGAGCAAAAAATCCACTACTTTTAATTCAAACAACGCCTACTCAGCGAATCACTTCTTATTTGTGTGAATTTTGTGATATATCAGTATGCGTGTTGAGAGGACAGCTGTAGAAAATATAAGACAAGTTGAGAGGACTTAAGAATGCGTGTTGGAAGGACCGCATGAATAGAAAACAGCGTGTTGGGAGAGCAGCTGCTGGAAGTAAAAGGCGACTTGAGAGGACAGCCTTAAGTATGCATGTTGAGAGCCAAAACGGGGTGTTGAGAGGACAGCTGCAGGAAATAAAAGGTGAGTTGAGAGGACAGCCTTAAGAATGCGTGTTAAGAGGACCGCGTAAATAGGAAAAAGCGTGGTGAGAGGACTGCTGCAGAAAGTAAAAGGCGAGTTGAGAGGACAGCCTTAAGTATGCGTGTTGAGAGGATTGCATGGGGAAAAACAGCGAGTTGAGAGGACAGCTGTTAGGCGAATTGAGAGGACAGACTAATGAATGCGTGTTGGGAGGACCGCATGAATAGGAAACAGCGTGTTGAGAGGACTGTTGCAGAAAGTAAAAGGCGAGTTGAGAGAACAGCCTTTAGTGTGAGTTTTTGGAAGATCACATGGGAAAAAAAACAGTGTGTTGAGAGGACATCTGTAGAAAATAAAAGGCGAGTTGAGAGGACAGCCTTAAGAATGTGTGTTAGGAGGACCGCGTGAATAGGAAACAGCGTGGTGAGAGGACAGCTGTAGAAAGTAAAAGACGAGTTAAGAGGACAGCCTAGAGAATGTATGTTAAGAGGACCGCATGAATAGGAAACAGCGTGTTGAGAGGACAGCTGTAGAAAATAAAAGGCGAGTTGAGAGAACTTAAGAACGCGTGTTGAAAGGACCGCATGAATAGAAAACAGCGTGTGGGGAGGACAGCTGCTGGAAATAAAAGGCGAGATGAGAGGACAGCCTTGAGAATGCGTGTTGAGAGGACAGCTGTAGGAAGTAATAGGCGAGTTGAGAGGACTTTAGAATGCGTGTTGGAAGGACCGCATGAATAGAAAACAGCGTGTTGAGAGGACAGCTGCAGAAAGTAAAAGGCGAGTTGAGAGGACATCCTTAAGTATGCGTGTTGCAAGGACAGCTGTAGGAAGTAATAGGCGAGTTGAGAGGACTTAAGAATGCGTGTTGAAAGGACCGCATGAATAGAAAACAGCGTGTTGGGAGGACAGTTGCTGGAAGTAAAAGGCGAGTTAAGTATGCGTATTGAGAGGACAGCTGTAGAAAATAAAAGGCGAGTTGAGAGGACTTAAGAATGCATGTTGGAAGGACCGCATGAATAGAAAACAGCGTGTTGAGAAGACAACAGCAGAAAGCAAAAGGCGTATTGAGAGGACAGCTGTAGAAAATAAAAGGCGAATTGAGATGATTTAAGAATGCGTGTTGGGAGGACCGCATGAATAGAAAACAGCCTGTTAAGAGAACAACTGCAGAAATTAAAATGCGAGTTGAGAGGACAGCCTTAAGTATGCGAGTTGAGAGGACAGCTGTAGAAAATAAAAGGCGAGTTGAGAGGACTTAAGAGTGCGTGTTAGGAGGATCGCATGAATAGAAAACAGCGTGTTGCGAAGACAGCTGCAGAAAGCAAAAGGCGAGTTGAGAGGACAGCCTTAAGTATGCGTGTTGAGAGGACCGCTTGAGCCAAAAAAGTATGTTGAGAGAACAGTTGTAGAAAATAAAAGGTGAATTGAGAGGACAGCCTTAAGAATGCATTTTGAGAGGAACACATGAATAGGAAACAGCGTGTTGAGAGGAAAGCTGTAGAGAATTAAAGGCGAATATTCAGTAAGTTGCATAGTAATAGTTTTGATCCCCTCCTACCCTACCTAAGAAAAGAAGGCTTCCCATACAATTTTCGTTTTTCTTTCCGTTGTCAAGGTTGTTTTCATCACCATGAACTTCGCATCAGAAGCAACCTTCCAGAGTTCATTTGTACTGGATAGCTGGCTGATTATTGAAAATTTGAAGATTAGTGGAAATTTGTGGGGGATTATTTTCTTCTACTGATCAAAGCTCAATTGGGATACAAAAATTAGCCTACCTTTAGGATTAAAAATATGCAACTAGATCGTTTGGAATATATTGACGACAACTTGTAATGTGTAAGTAAAGTATAGAAGTTATAATTCTTTTTCATTACAAATTGACTTCTTCTGCCGAATTGCTTTTGAGCTGTGAACTGAAAAACTTTAGACCGATTTTAATGAATTTCAATTTTTTGTAATCAGCCTTTATCATATTTTTGAATTTCTCATTTTCTTTATAACTGAGTATGGAATAGAAAAAAAAATGAATTCAGAGTTATAAGTTGAAAGTTGCTATGTTGAAATTTCGACAGCCATTTAGAAATCTTAAAGGAAATTTAAAAATTCATCACGGAAAACCTATGGGCCATGCAAATTAAAAAAAAATAAATATCTGATTTCGCTTCCAAGATTATGTGTTTTTGGTAACTCCAACAAACTTATAGTGAAACTTTCAACATCTTAAAAACTAATCATAAAAAAGTGTTAAATTAAACAGAGAAAAAAGCACATCAAATTTAAAACATGCAGAGTGAGTCTTCAACGAGGTTTCAACGGAAGTCCTTTAAAAAATTACTAAGTAAATAAAACTTCTACGGGGAGAGCATCCATCTTGAAAAGTGAGATAATCATCAAAAAATTATTCATAATATAGCTTTCAAAATTTCTAAAACACTCATTTTGATTTATATTTTATGTGAACCCGAATAAGGAGGGGTAAAATCAGCCAGTAAATAATAAATCACAATTTAATTAATTTCAACAATTTTCATAAATTGTACAAGATCACAAGATCAGCAAGTGGAAAAATAATACAACACAACTGAAACAATTTTGTGTGCTTTTCACCAAATAAGACATAAGAAGGTAATTCATTGCATTTATAAAAAGGTTGCCAGATTTTTTTCAGCACGTATCCGGGCCGGACAAACCGGACAATTTTTATTTAAAAACCTTGCAAAATCCGGGCATTCGATTTCAAATTGACGACCATAAATCCGTGCAATATCCAGGCAAATTTTGTCAAATCTCAGAAATTTCTCAACAAAAATCAAGAAAAAAAATGAAAAAAAAAATTTCATCATCAAAACAACTCATCGCTAGATTTTAAACCGTATTTTAGGCTTCCAAAAAACCTTCCATGATTATTTTTATCAAAACTTGCTCATAAAAACTCGTTTTGGAGGTGTTTGTTGTTTTTTTTTGTTTAATTTGCCAAATAAAGTGAATAAATCCGGGCAATTTTCAATGAAATCCGGGCAACCGGGTCGGACCGGACTGTTCTCAAATTTAGTATTAAATATCCGGACAAACCCGGATAAAACCGGGCAATCTGGCAACCTTAATTTATAAACCTATTTTTTTTAAACGGAGCTATATAATACGGAAGCAATCTGTAACACGACACTTTTCGAACATTTTTTTCAAGAGATTCTCATACAATTTGATCCCTAAAAAAGTTTTAATATAACAAGATGAGCAACGAAATATTTCTCCAACTTTAAAAAGGAATCAAAGCTCGATCAATTTTAATGTGTTTTTTTATGTTATTTAAAACGCCTAATAGTTTTGACCTAATTCTAACTAGATAACTTATTCCATCGAAATAATATCTCACTCTAAAAAGGAAGGCTTCCGCGTAAGTTTTATTAAAAAAAATTTCTAATATTTATCGAATCGATTCTATAAGCATAACACTGACATACACAAAAATTGAACGCTATTCCACATGAAATGCTACCAGCTTCAAAGTTGTTCAGCGTAGACAAAATTAATGATAGAACGTTTAGCAAGCATTTAAAAAAGAACAATTTTTTAATCTTATAACAAACCCCACAACTCTTTCCCAGCTCAAGGGAAACGCTACGTCGGATAATCCATATCACAGACATTAACCTCAACGCTGTCAGCTCCACTTCATCCGAGTGACATATCCGAGTGGTTTGAAATACCTTCCTTCTCCTGGTCGTGACCGACGACGAAGACGACGTCGACGTGGCACTTCCGTCCCTGGGTCCAGGAGCAGGCCTATCGCACAAGCTCGGAAGTTCCAAAACATTCTGATCCCCCAAGTCTGGGAGCGAGCCTTCAAAAAAGTTCATCCACGCGGTGTGCGGTGTCCTCCTGGGAAAAGGTACCAAATTTAATTAGTTGAAGATTTGTTTAATTAAAGTCGCTCCAACGCTTCCACCTTGTCAGTGCTTAATTAGGGTGGAAAATTGTCAAACCCCAGCAGCGGCATTCCATCTTCTGGCAAAGAGGTAAATAGGTGAAGCGGGATGAGGGGATTAAAAGTTGGTGCAACTTTACCCGAAAATTTGTTGGGTTGGAAATGGCGAGTACGGGCACCATGGATTCGTTTGAAAAGTGGCGGTAGCGGAGAAATTATTTGATTTGTTATATTGCCAGCCACAATTTACCAGATCAATTACCTTTCAGATTCACGAGAAATAACTTGAATTTTGAATTTCAATAAATCAGTTTTGGGTTGATTGATTCACATGTATTCAAACATGTAGTGTACCGAGCAATAATTGAAACCGTTGCAAACCTCAGCAGATAGAAGTGTTTCATGAAAGATTGAACAACTATGGTATAAAAAAACCACCAAGAAATTACTACGGAAAAGGGGAAGCACATGTAGGAAAATTAAATAAATCAATGCTCTTTTTCCTACTAACACTAGAAAGACCGCACCAGTCAAAATGACTGGTTGGACACATTGTTTGTTGAATATTTTTTAGATACTTCGCTTTAAAAATCAGCAAAAAATACGACTTTTCATGAATTTTGAATCTCTACAAAACTGTGAATTTTTATTTCTCTAGCTAAAAACCAGTCGAAATGACTGGTAAAATTCACAACCCTATAACTTAATCAACATAAAAAAAAATTTAGCTTGCCCAAGTTGATTTATGGTGGGCAAAAATGTGTCGTTCGTTATGAAATTATTGATTTTCGATGCGAAGTCATGAAAATTTGTAGAAAAAGTTCTCGGATTGACCGCTATGTGGCGCTTCAAGCACTTTACTCCCAATTTTTTGCTCCGTTTCGTTGCTCAACTATAATCAAACTTTTTGTCAAAATTTGGCGAAATTTCATCAAGATTTATAAAAGTTATGTTAGATTTAATACATTTCCATCCGAGTAATCGAGTAATTGTAGGTGATAAATATGTTTTATACTAAACTGGTTGAGTAAAATACTTATGAATCGTGTATTCATTTATTCAAATTTGAAGACATAAGCTATGAAACTGAATAATTTAAATGATATTTCAACTAACAAGGGTGCACGGAATATTTTTTATATGTTGATTATCCACCATGGGTGCACGGATTCACCGCAGTTTCTGCCAAAGTATGCACATGCATTCTTAGATTATTAGGTTCGAAAAATTTCCAATGCAAGTTTACTAACAGGTATTCCGGCAACCGTGCATATACCGGTCCAGCTGGCAACTAATTGAACATTCTTATTATACAGTCAGTTATAAGAGGAAACACACATGGGATTCGAAACCAAAAGTTTTCTTGCCGATACCGGGAATCTAACCCAGTACGCCTGGCATACCAAGACCAGACTCGCGCCAGGTTATCTGCTAGACCACATCGGTGCTAAGATATTTCAACATGGGTGCACGGAATAGCTGCAAATTCACCGTTGTGAATTATAAAGAGTGAAATAGTTTTCAACTTGTTTCAGAACACAAAATATTTTTGAGTCAGATATGATAGGTATTTGAAATGCTATATTGGCCAATTGAAAAACTATTAAGGAAAAAAAATCAACGAAAAATTTAAAAATGTTGATTCACTATTTTATTTTCAACGGCTTCTGTCGCATGACATAACTTAATGCACATTATTCTTAAAATTCACTCGGTCCATGGTAACTGTTCTCCAATTTCTTGGATGTTGATTCAATTACCATCTTATCAGATAAATAAACGATTACAAAAACCTGTTTTTAATTATAAATAAATAAATTTAATATTTCCAGATATAATTGAAATATTTTCTTTCCAGGAATGAAAAAACGAAACTAAAAATAAAAATCGTTATTTAAATCCGTATGTCTTAACATGAAAGACATGGTTTCGACTTTAGTTTAGTTAAGATTAGTCAAAATGCTTTTTAAAATGAGCAAAAAGTTCAATATTTGATGAAAATACAGTGAATCCGTACACCCATAGTGAAAAGCCATGTATATAACACAATTTTTTTTTATCTATAGCCTTTATTCTTTACCTTTAGCATGCAAAAAAGTTGATTTTGGATGCATGGCGGTGAATCCGTGCACCTATGGTAAATTGGTCTACTTCTAGAAAAACTATGCTTTAAAACCTACAATATCAGGTATCATTTATAATCAACATGTTGAAAAACTTCAGAGGGATGGATGCAATATCTACTACGACAAAATTGAAGTGAAACTGTGCACCTATATTCAATTCCCATAATCATATAACATAATTTTCTAATAAGATTTATAATGTGTTTTAGTTTTTTGAAAATTACTTGAAATAATCATTTTATGACATACACGCATTCGTCACCTTTACCAAAATGAGGTGATTCCGTGCAAAACCCTCGGATAAGAAATTTCACTTCATTCCGACCGTCTGTTTATACGTGATGGTGTAACAATAAAAAGGCCTCCATTTTTATATATAAGATAGCAAGAAGATATGATTTGTATGGGAGCACCCCTTTCATAAAAATTGAGATTCTCGAAACTATTATACAAACCATCTCTGGCCCGAAAAAACCTTCGGATATGAGATTTCTCTTCATTCCGACCGTCTGTTTATACGTGATGATGTTACAAAGAAAACGCCTCCATTTTTATTTATAAGATTAATAAGATTTGGTTTAAAATTTCTAAAAAAATTCATCAATTCATTCATTCATTCATTTCCGTATTTTGCCAAATTGGGAAAAATCAGCAATAAGAAAATTTCTATAACTTTTTTCTCAGAAGTCAAAATCAATCGGGATCTTTGGTAAAGTTGATCATAAAATAAAAACCTTTAATTTTTTAAATCTTTGTTATGTTCTTCAGTTTTGCCCAAAAAGTTCCCAAATAAATTGAATGAATTTTCACCCTTTTTTACAAAATTCTTTCGAAAACAAGAGCTGCTACAAAAAAAAAACTAATTACATATTTGGAATCATCCACCCCACATTAGTCTAAATCAGTTTTTAAGTTCTTTGCACCTCGGAAAAATATTAATGTTGTTGCCTTGTGTAACCCAAGGTCAGAGTCAGATTATGCTGGCTTCGAAACATGACCAGGATAAAGATCCTGAACCGCATCCGGACAATTTTTTACCTTTTGGGACAATTATAAAAATTAAGAATCAAATGGTTTGACATCCGATTATAATTTGTCAATTGTTCACTAAATGTGTTAATCACAAGATCAATACTCGTTTCTTATTATACAATCATGGCGAATAAAAAATTCAATGTAAAGGCCTCAAATTTCTAGCAATTGTACCCTAAAACTTGTTAACCAGTAAGAAATCATGACAAATACTTCAACGTCTTTCAACACGTAGTATTTTTATATCAAATTGACAGTTTTTCATAATTTTTTTTAAACGAATCTAACGAAGTTGAAATCTATTCATTGTTTTACTCCAAATTTTCAACAATTTTGTACAAACAAGTCCGGTTAACATGATCTTCAAACTATAATGTAGTACTTTTGAGCCACTGAGTAATTTTCTAGATTTTGTATAGAGTCATAGAAAAAAATTTTTAGGGGTAGATTTGTCTAACAAAACTTAAAATCATCAGATTGTAGGTAAATATTTTTTTTTTCTTTTCTGAATGCACTTTAATTTTTTTGTTGAACAAATGCCAAGATATGTTTTAGAAAAAATTGTTTATTAATATAAAACTATGAATAACTTTGGTAGCATCATTTGAACTAGATTTGTCAAAACTTAGAAAATAGTGTTTAAGACAGGGCTAAACTTTAATCGTTTGAATGTAAGATATTATTTTGTATCAGGGTAAAGACCTCATATTTCGACAAAAGCTTGTTTTCAACACAAATTTTACATAAGACATAAATTTCAGCGTAGGATACTTTGAGCAACAGCATCAACAACATTTTCAATGTTCAATCAAGATCTTTTTCCGGTGAAAAAGAGATTTAACTCTACTTAAAAACGTCTCACGATGCCAAAATATTTGCTTTTAGCATAAAATAGTTTTAATAAACATGTATATCAAAAACTGAATCATGTATATCGTCGAAAACTGAAACTGGTTTGTAGTCAGAAACTAGATAACATAAAAGATTATTTGATATCACATTGAGGACCGCAAAGAAATCTACACCGAAAAACATCGAAATTCGACACGCCATACATCTATCAGAAAGCACTAGACCAAATTGTAAAAGACGGAAAAAATATTCAATTAAGATTCCGGTAGACCTAGTCCAAATTGGCGAGCCTTTCGTTTGACATCTGCCATCAGATTTTGTACAGTCACCATAAACACTTTCATCGCCGCAGAACGCCAGTTTGCCTAAAACTGCTTCTCCCTGGTTTCAGTTTTTGGGGTCTTAAGGTCATGCTTAACTATCACCCAATATTTTACGATTGGGCGAAGTTCTGGTGTATTGGGAGGGTTCGAATCCTTAGGCACAACCTGAATGTTGTTAGCGGCATACTACTCCATGGCCTTTTTCCAAAAATGGCAGGATGCCCAATTCGTCCAAAGCAGCACGGTCAAGTCATGTTTCTTCAGGAAAGGCAGCAGACGCTTTTGAAGACACTCTTTCACGTAAATTTCCTGGTTGACGGTCCCGGTTGCAACGAAAATGTCGCTTTTCTAGCCACAGGTGTCGATAGTTTTCCAAACGAAATTTTTCCTGGCAAACTTTGATAGTTTAATAAGCTTGATAATGTCTGCCACCTTACCCCTTCCAGGACTAGGAAGCTGTCTCAAGTCTACCTTGGCGTGGGTTTCGTCTTCCATTACCACGCAATCAAACTTTGTCAAGAGCTTCCGAGATCTCGTTTTTGCCGTAAGGTTTTGCCTATCGTTGCTATTTGGAGTCACTCCTTTCTTATAAGCAGACTTACTGGGGAAGCTGGATGGGGAAGGAGTCCTAAATAATCATAGAAACATTTCTCGTACCCAAATAATCACCCAAGTCACATTTGGTTCTATTTGCTTGATAAGTTCTCGAATTGCGCAAAAAATTGTAAAGGAGCTCCCTCCTCCCTTTCTATTTCTACAGGGCTTTGAAGTCATCCTTAAAATATTCCTTAATTTACATGCCAATTTTGATTCTGTTTGCTCGTTTAGTTCTCTAGATATTCAGATATGTTTTGCTTGTGAGACCTCCACCCCTTTTCAGAAGAGAAATAGGGATCTCAAACTATAATAGAAACCATTCCTTCTAATATCTCCACTTGTCAAATGTCACACTCATCGGTTCAGTAGTTTCCGAGTCTATATACCCACAAATCAGACTCTACTCCAATAATGAACTTCCTTGAAGGTGGAATTATCGATATAGGATTCAATGCCGGACTGGCATTAACAAGCTTTCTAATAACTAGCATTGTCCTCCCAAAAACCAAATAAAACATATGGGAATACATCCCATATCCTATCACAAAAGACAAAACAGGATGGAATGATGTACCGAGCACTGTGTGTGTATGTAAATCGGCAGTGGAAAATAACTGTGTATATGTAAAGCGTGTAGATATAAACCGGCCGGAAATAGGTAACAGCTACTAGTTTCCCATTCCCACCCCATTCTCCTCCCTTTATCGTCCTTTTCGTATCAAAGACACAGGGCGATTAAAACAAACACCATCCAAACAACAGACGGCCATCGAGTGCGGTTTTTTGGTAATCGACGGTGGCAGAAAGGCTATCACAATAAACTTTCGGTTGCTAACCGACTCAGATGGTGCACTGGGTAAAATATCGGACTGGCAAGCCGAGATAAGATGTTGCAATGAGTTCGATTCTCACTATACTTTTTTTTGGAATGAATTATCTCAAAGGATGAAAATTCCATAAAATGTTTTTCTTGTTTTGCTTGAATGTATGGTCATGTATCATTTTGCTTGGTCATATGGTCATGTATCATTTTGCTTGAGAGCTCGAGTCTTTCTGCCAGTAGTGCTTTTCTAATCATATCATCTTTGGTACAGTACACTTTTTAGCGCATTTTCGACACAGAGATTTGCTAAATAGGCTTTGGATTCTGGCAACCTCTTCTAAGGGTGCAGGGCAAGGTTGCCGAAAAAAATTCTGTGTTTTGACGAAAAAAAAATCTGACTTTCTGTGTTTTTCCCAAAAATTCTGTGACGATTTTCTGTGATGCTTTTTCCATTAATTTCATTCAAAAGTCATTAGAGTGTTCTCCCCGGGATTTCCCGGTCGGGAATTCCCGGGTATTTGAAAAATTCGGGAATTCCCGAATCCCGGGAAACGTTAAAAAATCCCGGGAATTCCCGAAGCCAATAAATAGTGCTAAATTACTAAAAATTTACTTGATCTAATAAAATATGGGTCGGATTGAGCAAGGAAAATGATAGTTATAGTTTGATGGCGCGGTCCCAAATATTTTTTTTTCTTAAATCTGGTTAATACATTGAATTTTATTTAAAAAAAATGTTTTATCCGATAGAAAACTTAGTGTAAAAGTGAAAAACGACAAAGCATAAAAAACCAAACAATTTCAATAATGAAACGCTACGGAAAGAATATAAATTTTCAATTTTGCAACACTCATGATTTAGAACTTCTGTTTCGGAAACTGTTACTTAACAGTAGCGAAATCATCGGCAAAGAAATGACATAATGTGAAACTAATGAAAATTTACGATATTTGATGAATAACCTTAAGTCTAGCAAGCTAACTTCTATCGATAATGAAAAATCTTTTTCAATTATTTCATATTTTTGCAGCTAGAATCAGGCCAGTCGGTTAAAGTATTTTGTTTTTGGGTCTTGAGTTTGCTGATTGAATTTTTGAGGCATTAAAAAAGTTTGAAATGTTTTGCAATGCTAGTACTACCTTAAATTCAAAAAAAAAACATATATTGATAAGGATTACTACGCAGTAGATGGATAAGAATTTCATGTCGAAGTCTTCATTTTCAATTTTCTCCGGGATCCCGGGAATTCCCGGGAAAAGGATCGTCAGATTTCCCGATTCCCGGGAACGCTAAAACGGCCGGGAAATGGACACTCTAAAAGTCATGTCAAATTGCGTCTTTTTTACATTTTACTTAAGAAAAATCAATAAACATTATCAATTTTGTTACATTTCTTCAATTCAAAGATAATTTTTTTAAATTGAAATTAACATAAACAAATTTGAAAAAAGTCCAAAATTTTAAAATTCTGTGAAATCTGTGAATATTCCAAAAATTCTGTGTCCTGTGACTCAGATTTTGTGGTGAAATTTGGCTCAAAATTCTGAGAAAGTATAGATTTTTCTGTGATTTCGGCAACCTTGGTGCAGGGATCAGACGAACAGAAATTAATTTTTATGAATACATATATGGAAGTGACAACTTCAATATTGTATCACAAGGTTAACGTAAAATTAATCGAATTTAGTAATAATAACAAAAATTGTAACAACAAGTCAGATTGTTGTAATTATACGTTTACCTTGCTTTCGTGTATTGCTTATATTTATCAATTTTTACGTATGAGAATACTCATAACTCCCAAATTCTTTCGGTCATAAAAAAAGGTTTTCAAAAAAGTTGGTTAAAGTTTTTTGAAGTAATAGATTTTTTTATTTAGCAACAGATTTCAAGGACTTTTTTTCGATCATGATTAAAAGGTTAGATTCGGCAGTATAAATAAATAATCAAATTAAACGCTTGGTCTTAGCATCAAATGATTATGTCAAACACGAAAATTCCATAAGTAATAAGAAGATTTTTGCCCCACGTACACGTATACAAGCAAAGCAACACAAATTAAGAGACGTCCAGAATAATTTCAATAAAAATGGATTAACTATTCAAGGGCTTATCATGAAAACCATAAACGATGGGCAGCTCTGCTTAAGGCGGATGCATTTCTAATAATGGATTTTTTCTTCCGATTTTAATTATATTTCCTGCACGAAACATTAAAAATACAACATCGTTACATCCAACTACATACTACTTGACTCACTATACCAGTCCCGTTTATTCATCAAACCCGACGACGTCGACGACGACAAATCCTTCCTGATAACAAAAACCTATTGAAGCCATTGTGTGAGCATGGTTTTGCATCACCAAACCAAGTCAGTATGCGGGAGTCGCTCCTCCATCCTACTCACATCACATTCATTCATTCATCGAATGTCACATAGCGCAAAACGAGCGCCGGCATGTGGCTTACGAATTTTTCTCCTTTCCCCTCAGTCATTCGTCGGAGTAGAGGAATCAGTCAACATGTACATCGAATGGTGGAGGCTAGAAACGCGGGGTTGGATAGAAATTTGCTGGAAGCATATTTTTGCTACCATGCTTTCGGTTGGTTGAGTTGAGATCATCCCCGCGCGGATTTTTTGCCCCATGTTGAATTTCGGGGAATTTTTTTTTTGCTATCCGCTCTTCAACCGCTAAATTCAAACCGAAAGCCCCGAAGTGGGAGGGCTGCTCTGAATTAATTTGTCAGCTGAGTATACAAATACACACATCAGATCAAGCCGGGGTAAGCGATCCGCACGCTGCTGTGCCTACATCGCAGAAAATTCGAATTGAAAGTTAATGAAATCACAAAGAGCGTGACAATTCCCGAACGATTAACCAGGCGAGTGACTTTTTATTTTTCTTTGAAACGATCATGGGCGCGGAGTTTTTTTCGATTCTCAATAGACTAACATCCTAGTGAAGTTCGATCATATTCACTAGAAATCTGTTATGAACAGCAATATAATCACAAACAACTTTTAAGGATAAGCTTTACACAGAAAAAAAATTACTACTACGTGTCACTGAAAACTGCAACCTTTAAAATAAACCACCTGTAATTGACAAAACCTGTAATTTTAAATTGTTTTCCTTGAAAGTTGACGAAGATTAATTTATTATTACAGCAAATGTCCTGTAAAAAAGTTGTACACTAATAATTAAATGTCACGTAATCATGTTTTCGACCTGTAAATTTACGGGAAATATCCTGCTCCTTTTTGTTACAG
Organism: Uranotaenia lowii; assembly: GCF_029784155.1. Lineage (NCBI taxonomy): Eukaryota > Metazoa > Arthropoda > Insecta > Diptera > Culicidae > Uranotaenia > Uranotaenia lowii. Next base: position 81,848,835 of record NC_073693.1, read on the forward strand.
GACATTTGCGTAATTTTACAGGAAATAATTTTTGCTGTGTAACATGGAAATCTATTACCCGGGTCGATTGTTTGTATTGCATTGTTTTGGGATGTGTTTGGATATAATTCAAGTAGATCCCTAGTAGGGGGAGAGGAGTTTCGAAATTCAAATTCAGATAGAAATATTAACAATAACAAAAATGCGCAATAAAAAATAATTGAATAGCTAAACAATTTTTCTACTAATGATCATCACACAAACTAGAAAAAATAATAAATTTTACTGGCACAGTTCAAAATAAATCAGAGTCAAAGTTTCAAATCAATGCTATTTCCGTTATGAAGTTATGAATAAATCATCGAAAAAAGTGTTCCCTACCCTTCCGAAATACCAGCAGATCAACAGTTTAAATTTCGAAGATAAGATTTTAAAGCATCAGAAATTCCACGGTAATATCTTCAATTTGAAAAAAAAATTAATCAAGATTGGATTTGTTAAGTCTTGATAAGGAAAAAAAATATCCATTTTGAACTTAAGAGAAATACAAAATACAAAGTAGATGATTGAATTGAATTTGAGAAAAAATTCATCATCAAAAACTTATTAGTACTGACAAAGTACAGGTTGGGAAATTCAATTTCTTGAATGATCTATAGGAACTGTTATCCAATTCCAAGTTTTGGTTTTAAATATCAAATTTAAAACTGATTTAAAAAATTAAATAGCTTGACAAGAGCATTCGGAAAATTTATTTAAAAAAAAAATTACTATAAAACTTAGTAAATTTATTTGAAAATGAAGCCAAATGCAAAAATAGAAAAGATTAGTTTTTTTTATTATTTTTAAAGAGTTTTTTTTTCAATAAAAGTGTCTTTCCATTTTTGAATATTATTTAGAGAATTTTAGTGATAACTGAAAGGAACAGTTTATTAAGTTAAAAATAAATCAGATTTCAGTCATTGCCATTTATATCTGAAGAACTAACTAACTTGAATGAACGAAAAAAATATTCTGAATATGTTTATATGTTATGCCTTATTTACTCAAGAAATAACATTTTTCTTTTAGGTATTTTATTTCTGAGATACAATGATCTACTTCTCTATCTTACAATTCTACAATTTGTAAAAATGTTGAAAGATATCATTACAAGTGCTACTGATATTACTAAAGAAAGTTAAAAAAAGATTTTAGTTCACTGAACAAAAACAGTTTTAAATAGTATCTTAAATTAAAAAGGATTAAAATCTTTTTTTTTAACTCTGCTTAAACTCCCTTTCTTAAGAGAATGGGTAACCAAAAAGAAAACTTTTTTATTTTTTTTTTTCGCAGAAGTCTAAATAGCTTGCGGTATATTTTTGATTGATGACAGAAACATTAAGATTTAATTTGTGCCCTGTTTATGATTCAATCATGAGTAACAGTATGCAAAAAAAAAAGTTTATCCATCCACCTCACAAATTTACAATTGTAATGTTTTTCTGGTAAAAATCAAGTTGATTTCATGAATGTTCCTCCACAATTTATCATTTTATGTTTATTTATTATATTGCCATTGAAAATACGGCGTTTATATCTTTTCTCGAGGTTTTATTTGATAAATTATGAAAAAGGGTAAAAAATACGCAAAAAAAAAAAGTTTATCTACCCTCAAATGGATACTACGATTTAAGTGTGTTTTACAAAGTTTTAGTGTGTAGCCTGCAGCTTTCTTGAATGTAAACATTGTGTCTAGCTGTCATTTAGCGCTCTTGAAGTTTTCGTTGCGTGTTTCGTGTTTAAAATTGGAAGTAATTGGTTGCAAAATGCCCAAAAAAGCACAAATTCCGAACAGCATCCGAAATTTGATTGTTGAACATCACAAAACCGGCAAAAGCTACCGTAATATTGCCGATATTGTCCGACTTAAAAAAGATACGGATTTTTCCTGCTGCCCACTGAAAAGAAAGGAGGAGTCTTAAATTCTTATTTCCATATGCTTTTTTATGACAAATGTGGTCCCATTTGCTTAAAATTCTACCGAATTATTCCTCCCCTTACTGGAGGTTTCCAGAATAACCATAGAAACCTTTCTCCATCTCAATTATCCTCCCATAGAAAGTTGGTTTCTTTCATATGACTAATTCTAAGATATGCAACAAAAATGTATGGGGCTCTTGTCTCCTCTTCCTTTCTCACTCAATGGAAGAAGGATAGGGTCCCAAATAGTTAGCGAAACATAACTCGTAACAAAAAACAAATGCATACCAAATTCTTTTTCTTTCGACTGATTAATTCTTGACATCTTAAAAAAAAACTGTAGTAGCTCCTTCCCTCTTCTTAGTGCTTAGTTCTTTTAGAAATGGGATACTTTCTTTTGCTAATAGCTCATTTACTAATAATCGGACATTAAAAATTTTGACGGCAATATCCAATGCCTGTGAAAAGCACTTTTAGACCTATTTTTTTCCAAAATTTTAAATCTACGCGTTTTGAGATATTTACGATGTAAAAGAAAAAGGAAAATGCACAGTTTCCTTCAAAATCCATCATTATCAAATTAATTGCTGATAAAGAATTACTGTGCGTATGAGTGGTGAAAAAGTTTGCAAACACTGTCAAAAATTTCCACAAAGTTCAAATCGAGCATTGGAGTGAAGCACATGATCGGCAACTACGGTTAAGGGTCATCAGGGAAGTCAAGTTTCATACCAGCATTTTTAATATTGAATAAGCGTAAAACTAAGTGTAGATCGCTCAAATGTCCAAAAAAAAATTTTTCTCCGATATGCTGAAAGTGTTGCCTAGTTATGAGTCGTTCAAACCTAACTTCAAACATAAATTTTAGCTTGTTCCAGAGCTCGTAAGCTGTTTAGCCGATATCGAGGCAGATGACAGACAGATGATTTCTGATGAACGACAAAACTGATAAAAACCCCTATTTCAAACAAATTCCAGCGTGTGAATCCTATAACATGTCTGCTCGTGGTAAGGTCCCTAGCATATTATGTATGTATTTGCTGGTTGTTTTGCATAAAATTTAATGATTTGCTAAGATTTCGCTCCTATGGGAAAAATGAAAAAAATTTCAAAACGAAAACTTTGGTTTTGGTTTGGTTGGTCTAAAAGCCTGAAAAAAGTAATCTTGTTTATACCCTTCGCAACCTACGATCTATACTAACTGATTATTCTTTGAGTTCAATCTCATGTTGGTTTTACTTCGTTATTGTCAGATTTTGCCCGCAGAAATTCCATTAAAAACGCTTTAGAGGGGCTCAAAAATAATAAAGTCTTGATAATTTCGAAACAGCTGTATCCACTAAATTGCTCTCAGTTTCTTTTAAAAAGAAGTATTGGACCGAAAAGTAGCAGAAACTGAATTAGGAGGATGCAGCTACCCTAAATACAGATCAGACGAAATATAAGTTTGAAAAACTGATTGAAATCATGACTGAAAAAAGTGTGCGCCGGCCGATAGGTACCAAGAGAATAAAGTACAAAAAATCCTTTAAAAAAAGTTGAGATTAAAAAGGGGTCTCGAAAACCATAGAGTCTTTTTTCCGTATCCAAATATCATCCCATGCCAAATTCAGTTCCATTTGCTTGATTATGTCTCCATTTATGCCAAAAAAAATGTATGTGAGCCCCCATTCCCCTTTCTGTTTATCCATAAGGGGAGAAGGGCTATAGAAGGGCAGTTTTAAAATATTGAAATAAATTGTATGGGCTCCCGCCGTTTTTTCTATGCTCCCAATGCAAGTCGGGAGGAGTCTCAAACAATCATAGAACCTGTGCCACCATGCATATGAATTCCTATGCCAATTTGGTTCCATTTGCTCTAATAGTTATCGAATTTTTCAAGAAAAATTGTATGGAAGTCCCCTCCCTTTCTTTCTTCCCACTGGAAGAATGGAAGGGTCTGAACAATCATTAGCACATTTCTCGTATCCTATTAACCTCGGTTGCCAAATCCATTTGCTTGACTTATACTCGAGTTATATAAATAATTGTAAGATAATAATATCTACATAATATAATAGATATAATCCTTAATATCTCCCCACCTGAAAAGGTTCCATTTGCTTGAATGGTTCTATAGTTATGCGAACATTTCTCTTTTGCTTGGGAGACCCCTATCCCCTTCCAGTAAAGGGGAGGGGTCTCAAACAATAATAGGAACCTTCTCCGGCTTCTGAATCACCCAAGTACCAAGTTTAAGCAAATCGGTTATGTAGCTTTTGAGTCTATAGAGAACAGACAGACAGACAGCCAAACAGACAGAAATTCATTTTTATATGAAAGTGAACTAGCTGACGCGGTGTGCTTGGCTACACTTTTCAGAAACAAATGATATTTTAAAAAAATATTCAAATTTTTATTGTTTTATAACATAATTCATAAGCAACCGCTATCAAATGAGAGCTGCAGCTGGAGTTTCGAATTGCAACACAAAGATAACTTAAACTAATTTTCTGAATTTTGATCTATAAATTTGTGTTCTGATAATTTTAATCTGTTGCTTTATTCTTCGGCCTGAAAAAGTCAGGGTCTCAAATTAATCGCACGCAAACAATCTAACTTATAAAGTATGATTGTTTTTGCTTGATTTGTTCTGGATTTATGCTGAAAACTGATAAGAGAGCCCCCTGTTCTTCCTTTCACCTCCTGTTCTTATATCAAATATAATTCCATTGGTTGATAAGTTTTTAAGCTTTCAACAAAATTTATATGGAGCCCCCTCCTTTCTTCCCCTTTCTACACTGTAAAGCGTAAGGGTCTATAACAATCGTAGAAACATATCTCGTAACCAAGAACCTTTCCATGGCATATTTGTTTCCATTTGTTGGCTTCGTTAGCACTTATGCTAACAAAACTGTATTGGTCTTACCTCCCTACTCCGATGTACCTACTTACTGAAAGGAGGATGGTGTGTCAGATAATCATAGAATCGTACCAAAATGATTTTCCATGTTAAGTTTTGTTCATTTATCGGATTTTGTAAAAAAAAAAAAAAGTTAAATGTAAGGTTTCCTCTTCCCTTTCAATCTCAATTCTATCCTCCTACTGCAAGAAAGGAATTGTTTCACATAGAAAAATATCTCGTACCGAAATACCATCCCATGCCAAATTTGGTTTTATTTGCGTAGTAAATTCTTGAGTTATGCATAAACTTGAAAGGAAGTACCATCCCTAAGGTTTGCCAGAATTTTTTTCAGCACGTATCCGGGCCGGATAAACCGGGCAAATTTTTAATAAAAACCTGCCAAATCCGGTCATTTGATTTGATTTGATAGTGACGTAGTCTTTGAAGCGTTTGTTGTTTTTTTTTGTATGATTTTCCAAATAAGTGAATAAATCCGGGCAAAATCCGGGCATTTTTCAATGAATTCCGGGCAACCGGGCCGGGCTGGACTATTCCCAAATTTTGTTCAAAATATCCGGGCAAACCCGGATAAAACCGGGCAATCTGGCAGTTATACTAAAAATTGTAAGAGAGACCTCTCTTCCCCCTTTTCAATGTGGATGAAAACAGTGAAGGATACCAAATATTCATAGATGGATTTCTCGTACCCAAATATCGTTCCATTTCAAATTTGGATATTATGTAGGGAAGAATGCCCTAAGTGGTAAATTCCTATAAAAAAAATTCAAATTTGGTTCCATTTGCTGTTTTAATTCCCGAGTTATGCAGTAAAAATTGTTTGAAACTGCCCACCTCCTTTCCTTTCTTCCTGCTGGAAGAAGGAAGGGGTCTCAAACAATCATTAGAACATGTCACGTTCCCTAATATCCGCCCATGCCAAATTTGGTTCCATTTGCTTAATAAGTTTTTGAGTTACGTAATAAATTATAAAAGAGGCACCCTCCCTCTTTATATATTCCTACTGGAAAGAGGAAAGGCTTCAAATAATCATAGAAATATTTCTCATATCCAAATACCCTCCCATATCAAATTTGGTTCCAATATCTTGATTAGTTTTCGAGTCATATGAAAAAAAAGTACCTCACTGAGAAGAGGGAGGGGTACCTAATATTCATAGAAATATTCCTCGTACCCAAATACCACCCCATGGCAAATTTGATACCATTTGATTGATTGGTTCTCGAGTTATTGGGGGGAGTTATTTGGGGGTATTACTTCTGTTTGGGAGGCCCCTCCCCTCCTCCATGATAAGAACTTTCCCCTACCTCCAATTCCCCCACCTGCCGAGTATATAGGGAACAGACAGAAATTCATTTTTAAATATAGGTAAATAATGAAAATATCTGCATCCTGATTGAAATAGAAGACAATAAATCCATTTAATTTTCTTTTATTTAAAAAAAAAAGTTCGTGCTTCAGACAAAATCTGACACAGAATTTTGAGGCAGTGATTTCGCCAAAATCAGTTTATAAACGAAGTTATTGAAATGCTGTTCCCTTGTGCAATAGACAGATACAAAGTAAATTTTCTACCCTACCAGAGGAACATTAACATTGAAATTAATGTGGGATAATCCGATCAAACAAACAACTTTAAACTACAAAAACTTTTGCACGCGCCCATGTAAAACCATCATTAGAGAAGCATAAATTGCTCTGGATAATGTCACGGGACCTGTTATGACTCTAATGTACCAAGTCCAAGAGTCCACGAGGGATAGAGCATGGCCGCCACACTTAGTAGTTCTCCCTCAAATTTAAGTAACCTACACACATAGTTAGTCCAGCGCACAGGCCACCATTCATTGTGTGATCCATCTGGCCTGGCCACATCTAATCAAATTACGTTTCACTTGCCTCCGAGTTCGTAATTTTTTTTCTCACACTTGCTCTTTCATATTATTATCGTTTGCAGACACGCTGTGATTTCCCCATCCCGCCGCGCGCAGAAAGCTGCCGACATCATGGCATCGTCATTCGTGAACTGTTCTTATGCATCTGAGGCGGGTGTTGGCGTTGATGGGACTGGCTTTAATTACTCGGACCGGACCAGCAGCGCCCTGGACGAACGTGATAAAAGGTAAATTAGTGTTGATAGTCAGCAGTTAGGTGGTTGCTACTTGGTCCTTCTCGGCTCCGGGACTTCTGGTTAGTTTGGGGATTGGGCTAGAAGAAGCAATTATCTGGAATAAGAGTCTATGAGTCTCTGCTTTTTTAGAGCGGGGGTTTGGGTGGAAGTTTTCGCTTGAACTTAGTTAATGCGCCATTTTTCTCGCCACTTTTTCAGAACCACGAGGACCGGCAGTCTGACGAATCATTCGCTGTTGAATTTGCTGGAACAGAAACACAAACTATTGGAAACGATTAATTTGACTCCACCGCCAAAGTCCAGCGTAGGCCGACGGCATTCATCGGATTCGTTTCCCATGATAGAAAATGAAAATTTTCAGATTCCACAGCGCCAGATTAAAAAGCCACCAGGGTTGCAACTAGTTCCTCCACCTGTGCCAAAACGTACCTTTCAGGGTAGTTTCACTCACCGACAGTCCGGTTCGTTTGACGGTCCGAGTAGATCCTCGAATCTCACATTGGACGCGTACCATCAGCAGACGAAAACTTACGCCCATTACAGGCCGGACCGAATTTGTCAATCAGCTTTCGACGAGCAAACTTTTGGATTTTTTGCAACGAACAAACCGAAACCAATTGGATCCTGCCATACTAGTTTAAGTACAACCAGTTTCGATGATTTTGGGGACACGGATGATTTCGTGTTATTCAACAAGAAGATGTCCTCGATAGAGTCCAACCGTTCGTCCAGCGATTCCAACAAATCGCAAACAACCATCGACACTGGCTATGTGTCGGCAAATGAAAACGAGCGTTCCATTTTCACCACAGCAAGTTCTACCAAAGGGACTTTCCGCAGCAGATTTTCCTCGGAGGATACACAATCCTCGTTGGACAGTTTCCTCTCATCCGAGCTGCACCGCACGGACACTATCGATTCGCTGCAGATGAACGATTCTCCGTTCAGTTTGAAAAAGAACATTTTCAATTTTGATGCCAAAAGCGGACAAATCCGACCATCCAATTCCATGTCCCCAAACTCGGCAGACGATAAAATGGACAACAGCTCCCCGCGGAGCATTGAAAGCAAAAGTTCACGCCGGCTACCGATGGTTCCGACACGAAAGCAAAACAACATGCCTCCCAAAATACCCCCACCCAATCGAATCACGCCCCCAATTTTACCGTCTCGTTCACAACAAGCTTTCGAGTCCCGTAAATTACAAAAGCTTCAGCAGCAACAACAACACCAACAGCAACAGCAGCAACATCAACAACAACAACTCAACAATGCTCAATTAAATCACAAAAATAGCCTGGAAAATGTTCAAGAACTCTACACACGACCCACAGGATTTCGACGCAGTATGCAAAAACCACCCCCTCTCAACCAGATCCACCACTCGAAAATTAACCAACGACAGGACTCTAACATATCAAGCGACAGCTTCTCGGTCACCTCAAGTCCCGGCTATAACAGCAAAACCATTGAAGCCCCCCTGCTCCAGCATGCATCCAAAATTAATCGCTCCACCATCCGAAATCAACACCACCAAAAATCCTCCAACTCTTCGCTCAACAACAGCATCAGCAACAGCTCCAGCATCAACAACAACAACGTCCTACCGGAACCGAAACAGCAGTCCTCGACTCAGACGGAAAATCTCAACCCGGCAGTGGCAGCAGCAGCATCAGTGGTTCGAGCCGTTCCGCCACGAGTCAGCATGCGGCAGGATTCGAGCATATCGAGTGACAGCTTCAGCCAAAACTCAAGTCCCGGGTACAACACCAAGATCATGGAGGTACCGCTGCTATCGCATGCCGCCAAAATGCCGAAAGTTTCCAAACCGATCGCACGCAATCTGGACGAAATCATCAAGGATGCCAACAGTGTAGGTGGGAACAATAGCCACAGCAACAATAACAACAGCAACAATGGAGGCGGAGAATCGAACGGAGGTCCAGCTTCGGTCATCATCAAGAGCGCCTCGACGCCGGCCAGTTTGCAGACGATCGTGCGGCTTTCCAATGGCTCGAATGTTTCGCTGCAGGGAAAGGTAAGTGCTTGATTCGATTTATTCATCTGATTTTGCAGTTAAAAAAAGTCCGATTTTAAAGCTCATTTTGATCGTCTTGATCCAGATCGAAATGAAGTGTAAACTTGATCTGGAAAAAAATATAAGAAAAATTTCATGGAAGGATTCATAATTTTTTTTCCTACATTTGAGGTTGTATAGAAAAAAAACTATGTAAATTCACACAATGCACAATGAGAAAATTTGACCCGGAAATCCCAAAAAAATTCGAAGGCGCAAGTTTAAGATCCTGAAAAACACTTATATGTCGTGAAATTTTCTCAACAGTTCAAATCAGCCCTCGGATTTGCTACCACAAAAATAAAGTTTTTTTCCTTATAAAGCTTGCTTCAGATAGAATTGGAACAAAAACAATCGCCTGTGTTTCAGTTATTTATTATTGAATTCAAGATCTTTTTTATACAACAACCTTTCCCTTTGCCTTGAGTCTCCTCTTCATGATTGCGCAGCATTTTTCAATAGAGCATAACTGGGGCAGTTGGGTGGGTTATGGTTTTTCGGAATAAACTGGACCCCTTTCTCTGCATACCATTATTCAACGACTTTGCTGTAATGACAACTTGCCAAATCTGGCCAAAACATTACGGGATGGTCATGGGATCGAATGAATGGCAAAATTCGTTTTTGGATACACTCTTTTTGGTATAGTTCCGAAGTCATTGTTTTATTTATAACAACAAAAATATTTTTTATGCCACAGCTGCAAATGCCCTGCTAAATCATAAATTTTCGTGCATTTGCCCGAAGGTTTCACAGGACACAGGTTTCATCGTCAATCAGAAGACACTCGTCGAACTTGGTCAGCACCTGGTCTTAGAGCTTCCGAGCACGATTTTTGGCGACACTACCAAATCACGGTCCGTCAGATTGGAATTCCTCTACATCGTCTTCAAAATCTCACCACGCAGTTTCCGATCGACAGCTTATGCTTTAGGCCTCCGACGATATGCTTTAGGCTTCCGAATCGTCCTCAATGTTTCCTTATATCGTTTGATAACGTGCCATACGGTATTTCTGGAGAATTTCAGCTGTTTAGCAAGCCCAGATGCAGACCACAATGAATTTCCCAAAAAACTGTGCACAATTTTTTCCCTTCTTTCGGCTTCCATGTTGATTGATTACGAAGTACAGTCAATTTGCGGAGTGTAAAAATACATAAGTGAAGCTGACAAAATTAACGACGCGTGGGCGCCAAGAATTTCCAAATCCGTCCACCAGTAGTACTACAATATGAGCAACAGTATGTTCCAATTCTGAATGAAGCAAGCTTTATTACTTATCAATTTAAGATTTTAAGTCATTGCCAATTCATAAAACGAGCTGAAAGGTTTTAAAATACTTAAAATTATATACAACGAACTATCTACAGATGAGAAAATTAAAAAAAGTGAATTGTTTTGCCCCCTTTTACCCCTATGATGATATCCTATTAAAGAATAATTGCTTCATATATTACTTGAATATTGACCTTTTTTTACAAAATGAACATCAAATTTAAACTTAAAATAGCTTAGCTTAGCTTAGCTTGATTGACTACTCAGGTCCACCTTTAATCATTGAACTCGAAATGCAACGTAGAAAATCGATTATTGTTCACAAGCATGGTCAGCTTCTTTGATGCTATTTTATATGCTCGAAATCGTTCTTAAAACAAACGCATTTCGAACTCCATGATCGCTGGCGTGGCCCAGTAGAAAGAATTCCACATCGCCAATGGTTGCTACTCCGTGATTGACCGAGGCCATCAACTTTATCCAGAGGTCAAATGAAAGGTGTCTGGGATTGACAGCACATTCATAATGAACCAAACTGATGCTCTCTCTTTTAACATTAATAACGGCGCCGGCCACTTCCTAGTAGTCAATAGATAGTTTGGAAAAGAGAGAAAGGGATGAAAGAAATAATTTATGCTTTAGGACCGAGGTCACCTCTGCGTCCTAGCAAATAATTTCGTTCTGGAGAGTGGGTAAAAGGCTGGATCTGGAGACACTTTTGACTAGTGTGATCTTATTCTGAGCATCCTATTCTTCTATTTTCCTGAAGACAAATATCTACCCAAATGTTACAATTCAAATAAATTAAGTGTATTTGGAAAAAAAAATCCTAACTTAAATCCATCAATTGCAAGCTCCTACACTAGAATTTCTATCTTGTTGGTGAATGTGCTTTTCCTTTTAAATAATTTATAACAACTACAAAACCAACTTGTCAAGCAAGCATCTTTTAATTTGAATATGCCTTAGATATAATTAGTCAAAAGTGATTAAAAAAGAAATTCCTGGATATAAATAGTGTAAAAATATCTAGATTGTTTTTAAGCGCCCGAAAGCTATATTCAAAAATTAAAATATACTTTTCCTAACAATTCGAGTTTTATTCGAAAAACATCCGATATTTTATTTTCTCATATTTCTAGTTATATGGACTCTTTTTAGTCATTGTGATCGGATACTGTGATGCGAAAAAACAAAATCAGAAATATATAATATTAAGATGGCAGGATAATAAACATTGAAATCTTCCTATTCTTGAACGCACAAAACCCGTATTGGAATAAAACTGCATGCAAAGATTATGCCTATTTTTGGGCGTTTTTCATCTCATGTACACCACTTTCGGTCGCGAATTTTTTATTGCCAATTTACTTATATAACCTATCCATTTTTAAAAAGAACGAAAGAAAAAAAACCTTCTGTACAATGAAATAAAAAACCTTGCGTTTTTTTTTTTGTTTAAATGTCTGCCAATAATGATATAATATAATAAATTTAAAAATAGAAAAAGATACTTAGCTAACTCTGTCCGAGTTTCGTAGTAAACGGGACTTGATTGTAGATTCTTAGCATTTTTAGTTCCAATACCAATTCACATTGTTACCTGGCATCGCACTGATACTGTAGCCATTATTACTACCCCAGTTACACCAAAATTTAGGAGCTTTGGACAATGTTCTCACAAGCTTTTGCTTTTACCATAAGAGCTTTTACGCACAGAAAACCTTGCCGTAATTCTTTTATTTTTCTATCTCTTGGCGCTGATAATTATTTCAAAATAACACGCAATGGAAAAGAATAGAATAGAATAGAAAACTTTCACTACACACGAAAACACCGATACACCACGCGATCGACGACTATACCGAGCATGCGTTTGATAATTGAAAATTCAAAATACATAAATTTTCGTATAAAATTATTAACAAAATTTTCACATCCGAAGAAACGCGTATTGACGCTTCAGCACACTCCTACTCCTCCCTAGCTCTTGAGGCGGCTTAGCCTATAGAGGACAGACAAACAAACAAACAAAAACCCACAGAAGTTGCTTATATAGATTTGATGTGAAGTTGGATTTATTGTGAAAAACATTGTCTCCTACTGTTACGGAAGGTTTAAAAAAAAATGTTGCAGCTCAACCAATCTGCAATGACTAGTATCTATTACAACTTAGTTATTAGCATCCAAATCAACTCACCAGATAAACAAAACGATGTTTGATAACAGAGATACGCGTGAAATAAAAATGCATGTTTTAGAAGACTGATCCCAAACTTTTGGCCGTTACACCATACTGCGGGGTGATCCCAAAGTTTTGGACGATAACATAAGCAGCTATTTTATTTATTTTAAGTACCTAAATTACAATTTTTTGCACAAAATTTAATAAATGTGTTTTGATAAGTAAAAAAAAAGGATTCGAATGCAACTCGAATTTTGAAATTTGGTCCAACCCACCCTGAGATGATCGGGTTTGAATTTGATGTGCAGTTTTTGGAAAGTGTCCCAACTTTAAGCTAAGTTTAGGTAATATAAACTTAACATATAATTTTTGTCATAAACATTCAAAGAAGGTTTTGCTTACAATCTATCGAATGAGATCAAAAAAATTGCAACATGTCATAAGATTGCTGAGGTATGGCTAATCAAAATTTTCATGTTTTTGAAGGGGTGATCCCAAACTTTTGGCCGGTAGTGTATGTACCTAGTTGCAAAATAAATATTGTTTTACCGAATACACCTTTTGCCAAGAAGGCTTATTTGTTTTTTATCTGATTCTAGCTCATTAACAACTGCTGCAGAACCGGATATTGTAATGTGCTGTTATCCTTAATTGTATTTACTTTTGAAAAACAGAAAAGGTTCTTCTAATAGTTTTCGATGTTTGTGTGTTTTAAGTTCGAATGTTATAACTATCGTTAATTACTATCGATAGAATAAACGTATCTTAACAAATCGTAAAATTACTGTAACAATCAATTTGTTCAGTTCAATATGTTCAACTTTAAACGACAGGGTTTACAAATAAAAATTAAACATTTTTATTGAAAACATACCTATACCTAATTTGTTATTGATCATCTACTTTGGGCCAAGAAGATTTGTTAAACTTACTGTAAAAGAAATTTATCCTCTAAACAGCCACTTCCGGCTATAATAACTAAATGTGTGTTTTTCTTGATGTTTTTCTTCATAATATTGTTCTTAAGAAGGGGCTTGTTGTTAGTGAATATGATGGATTTTAAGAAAACTTCATAAATTAGAATCTGGAACCCTGAAAATTTGAGATCTTATTGGCCAGTGAAAAACTGTACAACAATCGTACCGAAAACAACCAATAAAATAATTCACTAAACAGGAAATCTTGAGAGAAATGAGATCTCATTAGATATTTATTAGATTTTTCTAACTATATTTGCCGAGAAATTAGCTCAAGCCTAAAATCTATTGCTGATACCGGGATTTGAACTGAGAACCCCTAGCGTCATTCAGCGTTATTTGAAGGTTTTTACTAAAATGAAACCAAAATTTTTTTTAACAGCTAGCTAGCAGACAAAATCTAAATCATCAAATTGTAAACATTTTGTTCGTAAAGTTGAGTTGAAACTAGATCGAGTTCAAGAAAAATACGTAAATATTGTTTAAAAAAATACTTGTGAAGTTTAACGAATGAATAAAATGTTTATTTTGACAATTCAAGACCAAAACCGAGAATTCTAGTTTTTTTCGTTTGCCGCGAATGTGCTAATTTTATAAGCATAATTCACATTTCGTAAATTTGATAAAGAAACTTTATTCTACAAAAGGGCCTTTTAGTACCGTCAACAACATACAACAAACTTCAACTTCAATCGCTTCCAAAAAATAGCTATACCCAAAGATCATACATCTTATGGATAAAAAATTTTCAGATTGATGGCACAACAAATTGCCGTAGTCAGAAAAAATATTGGTTTTTTTCAGCTATTTTGTATTTTTTTAAAACATATGATTTTTTCCCTACTCAGGAAAAGGGGTAACTTGCAACAATTATTGATTTTGATGAAAAATATGATCAAAACGTAGGAAAATTTATAATTTGTTGAAGCCATGACGCTTAAAAATACGGTGGTCGGACATTCGGCCGAAGGCCGATAGGCCGAAAAATGTTAGGCCGAAAGGCGCTAGGCCGAATAGGACAATAGGCCGCATGCGACATTAGGCCGAAGGTTATTTGGCCGAATATTATTTGGCCGAATGGATGTTAGGCCGAATGGTCATCAGGCCGAATGGACGATAAGCTGAATGGTCATTAGGCCGAATGGTCATTAGGCCGAATGGTCACTAAGCCGAATGGTTACTAGGCCGAATGGTCATTTGGCCGAATGGTCATTAGGCCGAATAGTCATTTGACCGGATGGTCATTAGGCCGAATGGTCGCAAGGTCGAAAGGTCGTAAGGCCGAATATTCGTAAGGCCGAATGTTCGTAAGGCCGAATGGATGCTAGGCCGAAAGATTGTTAGGCCGAATGGTTATTAGGCCGAATCGTCGTCGGGCCAAACAGTTGTGGATGGCGAATGGATGCTAGGCCGAAAGGTCGTTGGGCCGAATGGTCGTAAGGCCGAATGGATGATATAAGGTCGTTAGGCCGATTAGCAACTAGGCGGTTGGTTGTTAGGCTGAATGGTCGTTGGACCGAATGGCTGTAAGGCCGAATGTTCATGAGGCCGAATGTTCATTAGGTCGAATGGTTACGAGGCGTAACAGTAAAAGTGTAAAAGATTTCTTATTGACCTAGCAACCATTCATGACGATCATTCAGCTTTATGACCATTCGGTCCAACGACCACTCGGCCTTACGACCTTTCGGCCTAGCATCCATTTGCCCTTACGACCATTCGGCCTTACGACCTTTCGGTCCTACGACCATTCGGCCTTACGACGATTCGGCCTTACGACCATTCGGCCAAATGACCATTCGGCCTTATGACCATTCGGCCTCATGACCTTTCGGCCTCATGACCTTTCGGCCTAGTGATCATTCGGCCGAACATCCTTTCGGCCTTGCGTCCTTTCGGCCTAACAGCATTCGGCTGGATAACCGTCGGCCGAATAACCCATTCGGCCTAGTGGCCTGTTAGGCTAAATAGCCCATTCGGCCTAACGCCCATCGGCTGAATGACCTTCGGCCGAATGACCCAGCCTATAAAAATATCAATGACATTAAATTTTGGTATTGGTCAAACTAAATTTTAACATTTTTCTGTCAACAAAGCTTTTACATCGCGCTGCATGCAGTTAGAATTTTTAAAATACTATTAAAATTGTATTAAAAATAAATTCTTCTAGCAGAATTCATGAGAATAAAGGTTTGAGTGGATGAAACTTTTTATTTAAAAAAAACTGTAATTCAAAACAATCATATCCAATATATGGAAACGAGATTTATGGGTGTCACTTTGATTTGCATTTTGTTACATTTTACCCGGACAGGTAACTGAATTATAAAAAAATTTATTTTGAAAATTTTTGAGACTGTCCGAAGAATATTTTTACAGCAACAGTGATGGTATAGTAATAAAACCAATATAAAGTTTGTAGGTGATATCATTAAGCCAACCCGTCATACTGGGTAAATTTGGACATCTCTTTCTCGATTTATTAAATTCCCTATGAGATTAAAAAACATCCAAAAACTAGCTTAAAATGTGAGGAACTACGTCATGATAATTTTTTATCATTTAATAATACCCACGTAACACTATCCAAAATAAATTTAAAAGTGTAGTTTTTGTGTTATTCAACGTTGATTAAAAACTAAAATTTTTCTGAATTTTTTTCAGCATTTAAAAACGTTTCCAACATGAAGAAGTTATAACGAAAACATGGATTCCAATGCGCCTTTTTTTTTTTGAAGTTTATATTGCCATATATTTGAAGCAATGGTTGCTCTTAATTTTTTTAAGAACAAGTTTTTAATAATGTTACCTATGGGTTCACTTGATACTTCAAAAAGGTACATTTTTTAAATGGCTCATGATAATTGCAGTCATGAAGACTGCAATTTTTCAAATAACAATGCATTTGAAACTTTCTGGTAACTTAATCTCAAAAGATTTATTGGTCTCAAAAATATGAATTAAGCCTTAATTCCTTAAACCTCTCACTTATATCCACACAGTCACATGAGAAGCCATATGCCTAAAAAATAGTCAATGGACCATTTATCCATTGATTACACTAGAGAACAGCATTTTATGTGCCAATGTTTTAATATCTGTTTTGGAACTCGAATCATTTGCCAGATTTTGTCTATCAGCTCCTGTTTTAGTGATATGGCCTGTGGAAGTTTTGAAATTGAGATTTTCTGTGAAATCGATCATTGATAACTTTTTTTTTCTTATTATAGAGACTTTCAGCCTTGGGCTGGTTCGTCTCTTTCTAAGCGCACATCTTTCGAGGTAATGATGGCTAGCATCTCACAAATGCTAAAACCTCCAGACCACAGAAAGTGTACTATGTATGCCATGACCGGGATTCGATCTCATGAACTTTGGGGCGTAGATGACTTGAACTCTAACCACTACGCCGAAGCCGCTGGCTCATTGATAACTGATTAAATTCTAAAATTTTTTAGAAATTTAGTAGATAACATTACAACTATTTTTGAAACCGCTGAAAAACGTCTTCGAGTATTTGATATTAAAAAATTATATATTTAAGAACTAAGTTGAAGGTTGCAAAACAACTTAGACTTATGCCTTAAGATTGATATTTAATCTATTTGGGTGTAGATTTCTTAAAACTTTCGTCGAAATTACAGCATTTTGCAAAATTGGGAAAAATGAACAATAAGAAACCTTCTATAACTGTTTTGTCAGAAGTCGAAATTACTCATTCTCAGGAAAATTGATTATTTAAATTAAACCTCTAATTGCCAAACTTTTGAAATCTTCTACAGTTTTGCCAAAAAGTTCACAAATAGATTAAATGAATTTTTACCCATTTCCCAAAGTTATTTCGAAATTAAGAGCTGTTTGAAATTTTTTTTTGCATATTTGAAATCAGTGCCCCTAAATCAGTCTTCATCTTGTTTGTCTTGATTATTTTTATAGAGACTTTAAATTTTGAATTCATTCGCTTCTTAGTTGTTCTTTGCACCTCATAAAAATGTATATTTTGTTGCCTTATGCTATGCTTCATTTTGGACAAAGGTTAAGGTCCCCTAAATAAACTATGAAGTCTCCTCGAATGAATGATCACATCTTCTTCAACCTTAAAAAATTCATGTTTTTTTTCACTCCACGAAAATGCTTAAAATGTATGGCCGTGATCCAACATTGTTTTTTTTTTGGAGCATAGAAACATGGAATTACATGCTACCAGAAACTTCAAAAGGGCGAGTTGATAAAAACAATGGGAACCAGTCTACCCATTCTCCTCTACATATTCTGCTAATGTAAATTGAAATAATTATTAGCGTTTACTTGTTGACACAGGGCTACTTTTTTTCTATACTTTTCAGAAGCTACAAATCCTTAAATCCAAGAAAAACGCCTCGGAACCATGTGAAACCATCAGCCGGATGAAGTTCCGCATCTGCCAGGTGGTTATCAATGCCATACTGCTGATCGCCCTGGCCGTTGGATTGGCATCATATCTGAGCCAGAATCCGCCCATCACATACGTCAATCAAACGAGCATCATCAAAACGATCCACAGTCGGCCGCCATTGACCGAAACCACGATCATTCCCTTGAAGGCGGATCGCAACCCGGCTCCGGGCGTCTGTCTGCCGGTGATTGTCAAATTTTGCCAGCAGCACAAGATACCTTATAACTACACGGTATTTCCCAACTATATCGGACACTTTGGCCAGCCGGAAGCGCAAATGGTAAGTAACACCTATGTATGTACGTCAATGCAGGGGCCATTTGGGCAGTCCGTATTGTACTGACTATTTGGTTGTTGTTCATGACCGTTTACATCCACATCACACACCAACTACTACTACTTCTACTACTACTACCATCTACTACTACTACTACAACTACAACCACAAACATACACATCTTCACTGACCCAGAGCGATGATTTCCAGGAAATTGATCTGTTTGAGGCCCTGGTCGATGTCCAATGCTACGAGCTTGTTCCACTGTTCTTATGTTCTCTGTTTGTGCCTAAGTGTGGTTCCACCGGATCGACGGTGCCGCCATGCAAGAGTCTGTGTACTGGTAAGCTCTTCGCGCCTTCGCGGCAAATGATTGATCCCTAGATTTACCCCCGCGGTACTTCCTCTTCCAGAAACAATGCGTCGTTGTGGTTTTTTCTTCGATGTGTTTGGACTGGAGCTACCCGATTATCTGAGGTGTAACATTTTCAACGATGCCGTATCGGATCAGGAGGAGTGCGTGGGGTTGGCCGAGTACAAGGACTCGCTGCTCAAAGCCCGACGTCCGGTGAGTTGTTCCGGGTTCCTGTGCGACAAACGGCGCTGCATACCGAACGATTGGCGCTGTGATGGTCATACTGACTGTCAGGATCAAACGGACGAATCGCACTGCCCGGCTTGCGGGGATAGTGCAATCCATTGCGGCGAGGGCAAGTGCATGACTCAAAAGCACGTGTGCGACGGAATGGCGGATTGTCCGTTCGGGCAGGATGAACGAAACTGCAGTAAGTATTATGAAGGAGTTTTGATAAATTTTGAATGATGGGTTAACACTAGAACTTCATCAGTGCTCAAACTGCCAACTGACATCAGAGAATCAAATTGAGCACTACTGATAATCTCTGATAATGATAACATGGCTTATCACATTTTCTCTTGT
The DNA here is from genome assembly GCF_029784155.1 of Uranotaenia lowii. Classification (NCBI taxonomy): domain Eukaryota; kingdom Metazoa; phylum Arthropoda; class Insecta; order Diptera; family Culicidae; genus Uranotaenia; species Uranotaenia lowii. The sequence continues at coordinate 81,867,974 of NC_073693.1, forward strand.
GCGTGAGCGAGAACTAATCCTTAACGTTATAACATTCGACAAATTCCAATCGTAATGCACAACATATCGAGAGCAATATACATAGAGACACAAAAATATATCTATAATAAACTTTTTATTTTGCAAAAATTTGAAAGTTTCGTGCGTTTGGTGCAATCGGTTTACACTTAACACATAATAAATAGTGCCACTATGTGTTTTGCTTGTTAAAATATGATAGATTGAAAATCATCAAAATTTTCTTTACAATTTTCTATGAATTGATCAAGAGATAAATCAAGCATATGTTTACTTTTGTTGTACAAAGCCATTGGCGTTGAGGACCAAAAATATTTTAAAAAAAGGGTGCTAAATAAGAATAGTAGCACTTATGTTTTTTTTAACAAAAATTAAAATTATTTCTTAAATTTACGGTTCAAAAGTGAATAATAATATTTGAACTAACTATTTGAATAGATAACTGTATTTTAAGGCATTTTCTCGTATTTCAAAAGCGGGTTTTAAAAAATCTTCTTCTAGCACCAATAAATTTTACATTTGAGCTAAAATTCTTTATCAACTGCTTAATTTCTTCATAAACATGACGTGAAATGATGAAAGAAATATTGTGGGTTAATTTTGGAAACAGGTTTTGATTCAAAAGCTTTGATTTTTTTTTCAGTAAACCAAACTTTTTCCAGTTCAAGTCATAGATGACAACACTATCTTGCAGTTAAAACCAAATTAAGTCTCCATATTGATTTTCGAGTTTTTTTGGACCCATCTTCATCATTTCCATGTAGTTTTCCAACACAGTTTTATTGGAGTTTACGCTGAAGAAAGCTTTTCTGGTTTTGCAAAAATTCACCAGCACAAGAATATACCATAGCCGAAGTTTCTGCTCATCTCAACTTCCGATTCAATTGCAAACCATATCAATAATAGTGCTAGGCATTTGGCATCGAACTCCATCGGAAAATACAACATTATTTGGTTTAATGGTCAAAGAAGTCCACTATTTAGTGGCCTGACAGAATTCTAATTGTTTGATTTTAGAAATCTTAGAATTTCCACGAATACCACGAACTTATTTATAGGCCGAAATCACCCAGCACACCTTAACTAATCCTGGATAGTCTCAATTCCGTTTAACAGCAAGATAGTGCTTCCATCTACGACTGTTTTTGTATTTAAATTCATCCTAGATTCTATTTATCATCATGTTCATGAATAAATTAAGCCGTTTGATAAATAATTATAGCTCAAATGTCAAATTCCTTAGTGCTAGAGGAAGATCTCTAAAAAAATCAGGTGTAAACGACACGTTACCAAAGATGCAGGGAAATGAAAATTTCCCACCGTGTGCTTGCTTATTCCCATTCCAGTCCAGTCTAGCACTGAATATTGCCCCTTAACTAAAATTTATTTCTTATGATTGAAGTGGAAATTTATGAGAAAAAAAATGAACAATTTTTGTGAACATATGTTTCAAACAAAGCTGAGATAAAGAAAAAAAAACACCTACTTGATAATCAACCAAAAGGACCGAAGGGAATCTTCACAGACCAAGCAATTTTGAAATTTGCAACACAAAAATAGGTACCAATTTGATCTAATTAGACACTACCCAAGTAACAATTTTAGCTTTATTATGGTCAGCAAAATTTCGTTTGGACTATCGCATTAATCTTCATAAAAAGCTAAAGCGCATTCTATAACATCACCTGGACTCTAATAAAGCCAAAATCAGGCTATTTGGCCCTACCCTAGAAACGTCATCAAGACATATAATTGTTGGTCATCAATGTTGGTCACCAAAGCTTTTAAAAAGCTATAAAACATGAGTTCCTCATTTCTGAGTTGCTAATCATTAGTACAGTAAATGAGGACAGACTTTTTGAATGAAAAGGGATTGGTTTTGAATGACCCGTGAAATAAATCATGAGTTGAAGTCATATTTCGTTGTCTGACGACATCTTGAAATCCAAGATGGCGGCTTCCGCTGAACTTTAAAATGGTGTAAATGACTTGAAATCGTATGAAACCCCAACAAAATGGATATCGGGTGAAAGGGCTAAACGGGTAGAAGTTGAATTTTGCTATCAGACGCCATCTTGAAATCCAAGATGGCGGCATCCGCTCAACTTTTAATGCTTAATGCTGACAAAAAGTCGCATTAAACCACCACTATACGGGTATTGAATGAAAAGGCTAAGCTAGAAGATGTCGATTTTTTTCTTTCCGACGCCATCTTGGAATCCAAGACGGCAGTTTCCACTGAATTTAAAATGCTGTTAATCAATGAAAATCACTTTAACACAACTTTTTTTTCACGTAATACTACAATAAAACTACTATTTAAAGACAAATTAGATCATTTAAAATCACTTTTATTATTTTTTCATTATGTTCCCAATGCATTTAGAACTTTTCTTGTTTTGTTTATAGTTTGTGATTTTTTTGCCATTTATGTAATACTACTATTCCTATCATGCTATTATGTCTAAATTTGAATTGGTCTTATTCTAGCGAAAACTATAAGGCTATGTTGTTTCTGTTAACCGTCTTATTTTGGCACATGTGCCAAATTCGATGTTGCCAAAATCGAATGTTGCCAAAAACGAACGGGGTCTGCATTGTGGTGGTTTTTGTGGGATTTTTAGTCACTTACAGATTTTCAGAGAAACGCAAAAAGAGATATTTGACTTCTATCATTTAGCCTTAGCACCCAATACAATATATTTGGGAGTTTCATGCTATTTTCATTCATTTACAGTATTTTTAAGTTCAGCTGAACCCACCATTCTGGATTTCAAGATAGCGTCAGAATGCAAAAAAAAAATTTTTTATAGCTTATCCCAATTGACAAATACCCATATTTTGGAGGTTTGATGCGATATTCATTAATTTAGAGCATTTTTTAAGTTTATAGAAAGCTGCCATCTTGGATTTCAAGATGGCGTAAGATAGCAATATTCGACTTCTACTCGTTAAGCCCTTCCACCCACTACCACCTGGGTTTCATGTCATTTTAAGTCATTCACTACATTTTAAAGTTTAGCGGAAGCCGCCATCTTGGATTTCAAGATGGCGTCAGATAGCGAAATTCAACTTCTACCGGTTGATCTCTTTCAACTTAGACCCCTATAATATGGGTTTTATGCGATTTTCAGTCATTTACAGTATTTTCAAGATGAGTGGTAGCCGCCATCTTGGATTTAAGATGGCGACGGGCAACGAAATTTGACTTTTACTCGTTTATTACTTTCACCTAATAACCATATTGTGAAGGTTTCGCGATATTTTCAGTAATTTACAGCTTTGAAAATAAAAGCGGAAGCCGCCATCTTGAATTAATGATAGCGTCAAGCAACAATTTTTTTCCTACTATTTGAGCCCTTTCACTCAATACTCATATTGTAAAGATATTCATACCACTTTCGGTGATTTCAAGTTTTCAAAGATGATTTTTTTTAATTTTAACTCAAAACCAACACGCATAACTTACCAAAAATGTGTAAAAATGGGAGTTCCAATTCAAATATGTGCTATCTAATCTGAGCGTGTCCTGTTTTGACATCTTGGTCGAGAACTGTCACTAAGTTTTATGGCGGTTTAATAATCATGCACTGAGTGCTATTATAGAACATGCAAAAGAAAGCTTGGAGCAAACTTCTAGGTTTGTGTTATATTATAGTTTAAAAAGAGCATTCATAACTCTTTCAAAATAACTAAAACAGCATGTTTAATAAAAATTTTATTAGCGTTTTCAAAACCATCTGAAAACATATGGTCGAAAAAAGATTATAAGCATTCTGAATGACCATAATAAAACCGCCTTAAAACGAGCTGCACAAAAAAATGCCATAATTAAACCATAATAAAACTTCCTAATGCTAGTTGGCATAATCTGTGTTACTTGGGTAATGTGTAGTAATCAAAAACCCTTTAACATAGGCCTAACAAAGCTTCTTCGCTTAATAACTTCAGCCGAGAATTTAAGTTCTCATTGATATTTCCTAGTTCAAAACCCATATTTTACTAACAGCTAAACAGCTTCCAAAATATCGCACAATGAGATACAAAAAATGCCTCCTTCCCTCGTATTTCTTCGCTGCCAGCTAATTAAGGAACTTTACTTCCCTTTTTTTTCTAACGAAAGGTTATATAAGCAAAAATTCTTTGCTAGAATTTCGTATCAATTGAATATTTTTTTGTTTTGAATCAGATTAAGCTCATTTCCTGGTTCTCTATTAAATCGAAATCTTATTTCTGTTTTCATATTTCATAATCCGTATCTGGTTTAGGAGTCTAGATTTTCGATTCGCATCTTCATTAGAAAATAGATTGAAAAGGTGTTTTAAAATCGTTATTAAAATTTGGTTTTGCATTTCATTTAAAATATTTTCCTTAATTTTTAAAACTCATATGCATTAAAATAATTATTTTCCGATTATGAAAAAAAAAATCATCCTTAGTTTTTGTTTTATATTCAGATTCGAAGTTCTTGAGCTTAATTTTTATGCAAAACATAATAAACATAATAAAACTGTAAAAAAGCGATCCAGAATTGAAACTAAGAATAAGATTCATCATTCGGAATTCATGTTTTAATTAAGAATCGCATGTAGACTTGAAAAAAAATGGAATTAGGATTAAAAAACCAAAACTTCAAAATGCTATACTGGATTGATGAAAATATTTAAATTCCAGCTCATATTGAAGTTCAGGATCAGGAATCTAAATTCAGATATCGATTTTTTGATACATTTCAGAAATTGGATTGAAACTTGGAAACAGATAAAAAAATTCATAATTCATATTTTGAATTCTTCCTGAGCCAATTTCCGTGAGTTTGAGCCCAAGAGTAAACATCGATCACAGTTGTACCGAATAAGTTTTTCAATGACTGTCCGCCTGCATCGTTGATATAAGTCGCGAATGACATAAAGATGTTAAAACGACTATAATCGAAAAAAATGTTTTGCGTTCTGGTTCAGAATTCACATACAGAATTAATATACAAAATACAGATACAGCACATAAATGAGTTAAAATTATCAAGAAAACTTTTTCGATGAGGAATTAAAATTACAAGTGGTCGCGAAAATATAATTTTTATTAATATTTCAATTTCAAAACTTCAAATTTGTGACCAAGTTAGTCAGTTTGTATTGAAAAAAAAAGAATGAAATTATTTAAATTATTTTTCTAAAAAATATTTACGTATAAAAAAAACATGTAATCTTCCCTAAAAACCAAGGATACACTTATCTTTATCTTTATTTCACAAAATTGCAATTTAAAGAAGAGCCAAATTTCGCACTAAAACTTTAAATTTAGATCGAAAATTTAAAAAAAAAATCAGGTTTGAACCGCAAATTTTCAATCAACTAATTTATGGTTCAAATTTTTTAATTTGCTTGAGAGTTTGATAGATTTCAATTATTTGAATTGATTTTAGCATATAATAAGTAGAGGAAAAATGACTTTAATGGGCTAAACTGCAATAAAAAGGGAAAAAATTGAAAAAGTGTTTTTCAGAAATTGAAGGCTTTCTTATAAAAACTTAATCTATGTTCTATGTGATTTTAAGAGGTTTTTTCAAACGTTTTTATTTAAATTTAAAAAAAAACTATTAATGTAAAAGAACTGAAAAATTATTAAAAGTATTAAAAAAATTTTGTTTTGATTTTTTTAAGTCATCAAAATATCATAGAAAAACATAGGACACCAAATCCACATAACCCACCTCCCCCCTCCCTTTCTTTCTACGGCCTTGATACAAACGGCTCCTCGGATGTGCAATATACGGTTGAAAAGGACAAAGACAAGAAAAATTCGGGATTTGGGAATTCCTGAAACATTTAGATACCAAGGATTTCCCAGTCGGGAACTCTCGGGATCGAACATTTTAGAAGTAGGTGTTGGCGTGGGCGTTGAATTTTCGAACACAATTCTATGTTCGATTTGATAAAAGGACCGAAAAAACCAAACATATTTTATGAACAACATCCCCTCAAGAATAGTTAAGACACCTTTCAATAAAAATTTCTTTAAAATTTCGTCAAATTGGCATTTTTCACAAAACGAGAAAACATTTCAGTTTGTTTTTTTTTTCTCAAAAATTTAAATTAGTAGTTCAAATTTTTCAAACAAATTTTACCTTCTTTGAAAAGAAAACTTTTTAATCTAAAGAATTATAGCTTATACAAATAAAAACGACTTGCAAATTTGAATTCAGCACTCCAAGTTTAGTGGAAAGTGAGCTCGTTAACCCTTTAATGAATGACTTTTTTTATATTAGAATATCAATTATTGATTGAATTGAATAATATTATTTTAATTCGAATAACACAACTGAACAGGTTTAAGGCCGGTCCATCGAAGTTGAAGAATATTTTATTAATTTGTTGATTTATTTCATTACGATTTTGCAATTTTTTTCCAAACATTATTGGTATGGTGCTGGATGATGTTTGTGATTGATTGAGATTCAAAATTTTGTTAGAATTTCCAAAACTGAAAAACTAACAACGATTTGCCAAAAACAAGCCAAGAAAAACAAAAAAATGGATTTTTGCTATTTTTCAATATTTTTTTTCAATATCTTACCCATGAATTTAAATACAGTAATGAAAATACAAAGGGTCAATTTCTTTTAATCTCTAAAATATTTTTTGGCCAAGTATATTTCAAAAATATTCACGGGTTTCCGAAACATTTGGATATTAATTATATTTGTTTTACAAAAACACTATGCATCAAACGGTGTAGTTTTGGCACCTTGAAATAGGTTAATTTCGTTGATTTGTGCTTTTGACATTTATAATTGAAAAAAAATGTCTGTAATTCCTCATTTGGCACAAGGCACTATACTTGAGTTATTTTTTTTTCAATGCCAAAAGAAATACCCGCATCATCCATTAGCAAACAACTATTTTTCCTTGAAAGATGAATACTTATGGTCCAATACTTACAGTCCATAATCCATAAGATTCTTCAGCAGAATATTTCCTTCGAAGGGTTTATCAATTTAGGGGCCGTTCAAATATTACGTAACGCAATTCTTGAGCATTTTCAAACCCCCCCTCCCCCCTACGTAACACATTCGTCTCAAAATTTCTAAGTAAAATCCACAAAGCGTAACAAACTGCTATACCCCCTCCCCCCTTAAAGCGTTACGTAATATTTGAAAGGTCCCTTACACAAAAAAGATCATCACACGAATGACGCGAAAGTTTAGAAATGTCGATTAAAACAACAAAAAAGACCAGACCGTTCGGTTTCTAAGTAGGACTTATTATTAACTCATTTTTCAGATTTTTTTTATTATGTCTATACATACAATCTTAAAAATTTACTCGTGAAAACGGCATTTTATAACTCTTCAAAAAACACTGAAGGAGACTTGAACCAAAACGGAACATTAAAACCTTAAAGCGACTGAGAAATTCAAAATTGACACCTAATCGACTTAATATAATTATAAGTTAACATTGTAAACGAAATTGAAATGTTTACAGAATACTAAAGTGTTCAATAGACTGGTCAAAATTGGCTCAAAAAAGTATTATACATTTATGGGTGGGTTCCTTCTGCGCCCAATAACAACTGTGCAAATTTGGTGACTGTAGGGTACGACATTGGCTGTAGCAAAAAATTTAAAATTTTGTATGCTACTTATTAAAATGGTAAGTCTATACAATTTTTCGAAAAAAAAAAGTCACTTTTTCCATACTAATTCCTATAAGAACTTTAATTTTTTTTTTAATACAGCATATGACGAATCCTGGAGCCATTTAAATTTACACAGTTGTTATTGGGCCCAAAAGGAACCAAAAACCGTATACTTACATGAAACTTATTTGGTCCAATTTTGACCTGTTTAGTGTGCAAGCAGCGCCAAATTCACGAAGTCAAGGTGAATCCTTACACCTATGACGAATAACGAATTCGTCCTGGATTCACCTTGACGTGCTTATTCTATTACCAGGGTTGCTAGCGATTTTTCGTTTTCAAATTCCAAAGTTTTTCCCGGTTTTTCTCCGGTTATAAATGATGATTTTCCTATTTTATATTCTCGTTTTTTAATATAAAACCATGGTGAATTAAAAAAATAATCGTAAAGTGCCTCAAATTTCTAACGATTGTATCCCAAAACTTGTTAAACGGTTAGAAATCATGACAAATACTTTTGGCTACTAACACGTAATCTTTTCGTATCAATTTTTTTTTTCATGATTTTTGAAAAAAGGAACCTAAAGAAATTAGCCTCTATTCGTTGTTTTGCTCTACAATTTCAAAAGTTTTGCAAAAAAAATGAGGTCAATTGATCTTGAAACTATAATGTAGTTTTTTTGAGCAACTGTGAAATTTTCTAGAATTTTTATAGAGTTCTAGAAAAAAATTGTATAGTTTGCATAGAAATATGTAAAAAAAAATACATCAAAACATAATATCAAATCAAAATGTCAACTTGAATGGAGATTTGTCTTCAAAAAACTCAAAATCATTAGATTGCAGGAAAATTTTAAGTTATTATCTGAATGCGGTTAAGCTTTTTGAGGAAATCCAAAAACATATTTGAAAAAAAATGTTTTTTTTTCTATACAAAACAATTAATAACTTTAGTAGTGCCCTAGTCATTTGAACTAAAGATTCGTGAAAATATAGAAAATCATGTATAAGACAGGGCTGAACTTAAATCGTTTGATGTGAGATATTATTCTGTATCAGAGTAAAGACCTTATATTCCGACAGGGGCCTGTTTTTCGATACAATTTTTACATAAGGCATATAAACGAGAAAAAATGTTCAGTTCTTTGGACTCTTACTTATCCAGGTTCGACTGTAGTTAGTTTTGTCGATAATAGTTTAATTATTAAATTTAATTTAAATTTATCTTTCCTATCGATCACAAGTTGTATATCTGAATGGCAATTTTTCGGAGACAGTGCCAGTTCTATCCGGGGTTCCTCAAGGATCCGTTTTGGGGCCATTATTGTTCAGCATGTTCATCAATGATTTACCAACTGTAATTAAACATAGTAAAATTCATATGTTTGTAGACGACGTTCAGATTTATTTAAGTTCTAATGATTTATTACTTGAGGAAATGGCAGGCCTATTAAATAACGATCTAGCTAAAGTTAATGCTTGGTCTGAAAGTAATCTTCTACCTATAAATGCTTCTAAATCTTGTGTCATGCTTATAACACGACAGCGCGAATTCACAGTTTTACCTGCCATTACTTTGGATTCAACAAATATAAAATACGTTAAAAAAGTTTCCAACCTTGGTATTATTTTTCAACATAATTTGGAATGGGACTGTCATATTAATAATCAATGTGGTAAAATTTATGCTGCACTTCGTCATCTTCGAATGACAGCTAGTATGCTCTCACGTAATGTAAAACTAAAGCTAGTTAAAAGTCTAATACTACCTCATCTATCGTATGGTGCTGAACTTATATTGAATGCGTCGGCCGCTGCCAAAGACAGACTTAGAATAACTTTGAATAATTGTATTCGTTGGTTTTATAATTTAAATCGTTTTTCTAATGTTAGAATATTCCATCAGAATTTACTAGGTTGCTCATTTTACAATTTTTTCAAGTTTGCGATCAAACATAATGATTTATAAAATATTTTTTAATGCTCAGCCTGTTTACCTGTATCAAAAATTACAACCTTTCAGAAGTAATCGCGTTCGAAAATTAGTAATACCTCGACATAATACTTCTCATTATAATTCTACGTTGTTCGTACGTGGCATTGTTTTTTGGAATCAGTTACCGGATGAAATCAAATTTAATCGTCCCTTGAAACACTTTCAAAGAGATTGTATTGCCAGTTTAGGTTTAGGAAATTAGATTTAGTTTTTTCTAAAAATATTATATTATATAAGAACTTTCAAATCCTAATCTGCCATCCGATTGCAAAGAATTATAAGAATGTATTCTTAATTTGCAAGTATCAATAAAGAAATCAAATCAAATCAAATTTACAACATTGGGGTGATGCTTGTAAGTATAGCACACTTGCGGAGAGCGAAAAAATTAGATATCTAATTGTCCCGCAATTTGTTAAAAAAGCAATTCAAACTTTGGTTGTTTACTAATGAACGAAAATAAGCGTTTATGAGATAAATCTATATCAAGACTGCCAAAAACTATTCTTAAATTTAGAAATAATTTTGAAATTCCGTGAAAAAATCTCAAGCATGACAATTTTCCCAGTGAGGTGCCGAAATTCCCGGTTTTTTCCCGGTTTCCCGGTGACGAGATGAAATTCCAAAGTTTTTCCCGGTATTCCCGGTTTTCCCGGTTCGCTAGCCACCCTGTATTACTTTAAGAGATTTTCCCTTCATTCTCAGCCATTTTGATCGGAAACGGTAGGAATAAATGTTTATTAAAATTTTCAATAGTTCTAGTGTTAAGCATCCAATGTCGGATTTCTTTTCATTTTCTATCGAAAACATTGATATGGAACCATCTTTACAGTACGGTTGAGCGAAAGAAACGGCGATTTGGGCCGTGGGACTCTAGAAGTTTACAAGGCAGAGCTCAAGCAGTGGGCACCGGCCTGTGTCCGGAATTGGGATCCAGCTGCCTCGCCGGCCAAGATTTGCTCCATGCTCGGGTACAGCTCCGTCAACTCCAGCCGGACTACGATGCGCGGATCGAATCGGACGCTGATCGGCACCAAGGATGCCTCCAGCATGTGGCGAATGTACCAGAAAAAGCACTCCAATATGATAAAAGAGTTCAACAGTTGCGACATCAATGCCCGGTATCCGGTGGCGGAGCTGACTTGCTCAAATTTCGGTAATAAATCTTATGGATTTTTTGTTGATAAGGTAAGAAAAAAAAAATATTTTTTTTTACTCTCACAGAATGCGGTAAAATACCCAGTAAAAAGTATAAAAAACCTCAGCTGCGAATAGTGGGCGGAAGAACTTCCAGCCCTGGCGATTGGCCATTTGTGGCTGCCATACTGGGTGGACCGGAGGAAATTTTCTACTGTGCCGGGGTTCTAATTGCCGATCAGTGGGTCCTGACGGCTTCGCATTGCATCGGAAAGTACGTTCTCAATTGCACCATGCCTACTATGTTGACTCATTAACTGAATTATGTGCCATTTTCATTCCGTTTCATTCCATTCCACAACAGCTACACCATGCGAAACATCAACGATTGGACAATCCAGCTGGGCATTACCAGGCGCCATGCGCATACCTACTATGGACAACGAGTAAAGGTTAAATCCGTGATCCCCCATCCGCTGTATAATCTCTACATTCCGCACGACAATGATATCGCGCTGTTCCAGGTACGTAGAACACTCATTGACGGTCCGGGTAATTCAATCTAAAATGACACAACTTTAACGCACCCCCAATCGAATTGCAATCAAACCTCATCACTTGAATACCACTAATGGGTTTCCTGTTTTCTTTTCTGGTCTTTTTTGCCCCTACACAAACAACCCCTTTTCCTATTTTGCCGTTTTTTTTTCTTTCTCTCCTTCATCAGCTCGCTACTCGAGTTGCCTTCCACGAACATTTGCTGCCGGTTTGTCTTCCACCTCCGAGTGTCCGGGAGCTGACTCCGGGAACGCTCTGCACGGTCGTGGGCTGGGGCAAGCGCGAAGATAGCTGTAAGTATTAAAGCGAACCTCTACCTGCACAGATCAATTTAATCTTGGCCGGGTTGCGATGATGGGCTTTGCGATGCGAAGAAGGATAATGAATGAGATGGAGTTTGTGGATGCGTAGCTGGGCAAATTGATACGAACTTGCAGGCTAATTTCACTTCAAGCGAAGCGATTAGTGCTCAATTAACGATTCAATTAATTTAGAATAACCGATCTGTGGTTCGAAGAAGGTGTATATATTTGGGATGAGGCCCAATTACCATTGACGGTTGATGAGTGGTAAAATCAAATTTCTTAACACTGCTTCACAAAAGCTTATTTGTTGATATTAATATAAAATTTTAAACGTTTCTGCAAATTCAAGAAAAATCATTGGAAAAATATCTAGAACGACATATTCGCCATACCTCATTTATTTTTTTGATTAAAAAACGTGAGTGGCTCCAGAGAGTCAATTTTTTACACAATGTTCATCTCACAAATTCTTATGGTTAAAAAAAACGTGTGTGGTTCCAGAGAGTTACTTTTTTTTGTTTCTTTCTTCTCAGGGATTTTAAACCAGATAGGTTTATTCATCCCTAAAAAAGAGATATAGGGTTAGTTGCCCTACTTTGGACCCTTTAAGTGGTGGTTTTTAAATAATCATGTTTTTCTCATAAATGGACGGGAAATTTATATCCTTAATTTAGGGCTTGTGATATAGCTCAGTTGGCAAGTCTGTTGCCTGCTGAGCCGATGTCCGCGAGTTCGAGCCCAAGAGTAAACATCGAACACAGTTGTACCGGATTGTTTTTCAATAACGATCCGCCAACTGCAACGTTGATAAAGTCGCGAATGCCATAAAGATGGTAAAACGACTATAATCGAAACAAAAAAAAAAAATATCCTTAAGAAAATTCGTTTATAAGTCATGATCTTATCTGCAAGTTTCAATGAAAGTCTTCAACATAGGTTTCGTCGTTATTAAGAGATTTGCAAAGATATGGATGATCAAAGTTTCCAACTTTGAATCTACTGTTCCTATTTTGATACTGGATCGGTTCCTTTAATTAGACCTAGAAGTAAAATTCCTATAAAAGTATGATTTTTCGAAAATAAATAAACAAATTCATTTAAAATGTAATCTTCAATCAATTATTATCATAACAAAGTATTACAGCTTTTTAACATTGAAAAAAAAATTAAATTTGTGATATGAATATCACAAACACATTTGTTCCCCATCAGCTCTATCAGCAGAATAATAGCTGAAACTTGTTCGTGCTTACTTACTTATTGTTTATTTGCGTAAAGCTGGCAAGAATTGTTAGAAAAATTCAATATTGCTTCTGAATTATGCCCTAATTATAAACCTTTGTTAGTTTGTTGGTATTGATACAAAGTATTGGTGATTTCAGATCTAAACATGGACCATCACAGTCGAAAGTGTCCTAAATTTGGACCCTTTGCAAATTTTCCCAATTTTACAATGATTTTTTCAAATTTTAGGAAACATAGGTAGTATGGTTCAAATTCTTCACAGTGAAACTGTGAAGGGCTGTAGGAAGAACCGGCTCATAGGGGGAGGAGGGGGTTTTGGTGACAATATTTTTCAAATAACAATTTCGCTTGAACAATGCATGCATATTATAAACAAATTGAAGGTTCTTTATAATTATTCAGGTTTGAGTCATTTTACATCAGTAGTAAGATATTTATTTTAATTTACAACTTTCGAAAAAAAGTCCTAGAAGTTGTCAATTATGTTTTCAAGAAGTTTAAAAAAAATTAATAATGGAATTGAAGATTATATTTCAAAGAAAAAATTTTTTTATGATTTAAATAAAAAGTATTAAGCTAGTTCTTTTTAACCAAAAGCATGACCATTTGAGGCATTTGTGGAAAAAAAAACTTCCAAATATTTAGGAACAAAAGTAAGAGATTGGGTTCAAATCAGATTTATTTTCTACTCTTGTAAATTCGATCAAAATAAAAGATTTGAGTTTAAAACTTTATTTAAGAAGAAACTGCAACATAAATAACGCAAAATAAAAAACCAGTAAAATATGTTTTCAGTTGAATTTAAAAAAAAATCAAGTTTTCTCTAAAATAAAAAAAAACTATTTTATATTTGTGATTTTTCATCTGGTTTATGTTCCAAACTAAATCTGATTGAATTTAGAATTTCAGTTTTGAATCCAGAATCGAAATTATGAAACTGTGATTGCTTATAGTTTGAACCCTTAACCAAATTCTCACAGTGTGTTAACAGTTTATCACCGCTGGTATATGATTTTAATTTAATAATTAATGGCGTTTCGGTGAAGTATACATTCTAACAGGAAGAGTTTCAAATTAAAGTAATGAAAATTATAGACGGATAGATTAGATTATGAAGCATGAAAGGTGTTGAAAATGAGCCAAGAGCGTGATTTGAGAAAACTTCTTGACAATGATACGGTGCGGGTCTTGTGCGACAAGAAGTTTTCTCAAATCACGCTCTTGGCTCATTTTCAACACCTTTCATGCTTCCTAATCTAATCTATCCGTCTATAAATTTCATTAATTTCATTTGAAATTCCTGTTAGAATGTATACTTCACCTAAATGCCATTAATCATTAAATTAAAATTCTCACATTGATATTTGTTCTCGATTATAAAACTTAACTAAGAGCTCAATTTAAATTTTCAATTTTGATTCCGGATCAGGGTACTGCCTTTTGAACCTGAGTTTGAAATCACAATTCTGATTTTGAAAACGATTTTTGAATCTAAATTCCAGATTTTTTTTTACTTATTATGAGCCAAAAAGCGAAATTTGGGTCAGATTTTTCTTACCAGAAATCTAATATTAGAATTCTGAATTGTTTTCAAAGTGAATTCTTTCTTCAGTTATTTATTAGTAATTCACCTAGTGAATCTGAAGGGAAATTGCTAATAATGATACTGTTTCAGATTTTTCAATTCTGGATCACCATGAAACTTTCTTTAGATTTAATTCTGCATAAGAAACATAAGTCAAAATGTCAAATCTTAAGAATGGTTTGTAATTTTTAATATTTTTTTTTCATACTCCGAAAAGAATGAGTTTCGAAAATATAAGTTTGAAATGCAAAATCGAGATTCGAATCAGGATTTTTTTTTTCAATGATGGATCATCATCAACTGAAGTTCAGTAAAAATAAAATGGATACAGAATCCGAATTCTTATCATAGACATGGAATTTTATTAATTATAAGCAAATTTGAAACCAATCATGAAGAAAAACATTTGACTCTTGTTTATCAACATACATCAGTCAATTTGAATTTTTATTTTAAGCTGTTAAAAAATCGTTCACATGAATTTTGATAAAATTTACTTACAAATAATCGGAGCAAAATACATCATTTTAATGTCTCAATTTAAATTTTTGTTTGATTTTGCTAATAAAGTGCAAAATTTTGGGCAAAATCTAGGCGGTTTGACAACCTTAGTATAATCTTGTTGGAATTCGATATTTGGGACTAAATTTCTATCAACAAGTTAGAAATTTTGGTAAAAACTGTAGTAGAATTATTGACCTTGGATAAGATTTCAAGGTTCTGAGTCGAGATTTTTACTCTTGAATCATTCATTAGAATTTGATTTGGAATTTGAAATTTTTCATTTAGAGAAGAACATTTTGTTTGGAAATTTTTTACCCTTATGGGGGGGGGGTTAACACCCAAACCCCCCCCCCCCCTCTCCCCCCCCCCCCCGATCCAACGGTCATGTCTTACATTCTCATTATCAGAAGACATGAGTGACTATATAGAGTCAATTTTTTTCACAAAGTTTGTCTCATATATTCTCATTATCAGAAAACGTGAGTGGCTCCAGAGAGTCAACTTTTTACAAAAAGTTTATTTTATGCATTCTCATTATCAGAAAACATGAGTGGCTTCAGAGAGTCATATAATCACATAACGTTTATCTCATGCATTTTCATAATGAAAAACATGAGTGGCTCCAGAGAGTCTCCTTTTTACACAAAGTTTATCTCTGACATTCTCATTATCGTTGTTGAATTTAATCGACGTTTTTCGGCGAGTTATTCAGTTTACGGTGGTGTTTGTTGGGATTTAGAAAGAAAATAAAGTACTTAGCAGTTTAACGTTATCTTCCCAAATTTCGTCGAAAATTCTCACCTTCTTCTAAGTATTTGACAATAACTCCGCTTTTTAAGGTAATCCCTTTATTTTATGATTCGAGTTTGATAAAACATGATTAAGATATGGTTCCAAGAGATGCTTTAAAAAATTTTAAGTTGAAATTCCGAATGAAAATCAGTTTATCTTTTCTGCTCTTATACTTATACTGCATTCTTCTATTGAGCTCCGGCTTCTAAGTTTGGAAATTTGTAATAAAAACATAAACGATGAATTTCGAAATGAATAACTGATACATACATCATTTATTTTGTCCAAGCGACAACTGACTTTGACTACAGTTACGCTTAAATGTTAAGAATATATGCAATTTTTTGACATTTTTTTCACCAGTCGTTAGTGAATCAAAAATAATACAAATCATCGGAATCTTTTTAATTTGATGTTCATTGTGTGAAAAAAGATACAAAGATTTGGAAATTTTGTTAGCGAACGCGTACTTTATTCTGTCGCTTACTAAACATCACACAAATCATTGTTTCAAAATAATTTCAAAGTAAAAGCGAGAAGGATGAAAATAAAGTCTCTTCATTTTGAATGCGAATCTCGAAAAAAGATTATAGATAACATTAAATTTACATAGACCTCTTAAGTATTTCAATTTAGAAAAAAAAATTGCAAATGATCAACTTATGTTTAGAATACAAAAACTCATAAACAGCTAGGCTTCTATGAACTCAGTTTGTGCAAGTAAACTCCATTGAACGTGATTTCCTTCGAAAACTGTTTTTGGATCAGCATCCCCGCATGATTATTTTTCCGATGAATCGAAGAGAGATTAACGAGATTTTTCCTGCCGCTGCTGTTGGGATTAAGATACGGGATAGAATTAGCTACTACTCTCCTAAACAGGAGGACGATTTCAACCAACAAATCGTTCTCGGGAAAAACCATCGGGCAGAAAAAATGAGAAATGTGCAACAGGAAATTGGATTTCACTCAACTATTTCCAATTGAATTTATGTACATAACTGACGACAGCAGCCGTTCGACCCCGAAGGGCCCGTTGTTCCGGGAAAAGGTGGGGTCCCGGGGTAACGTAACTGTCCTGCTGCTGCTGGCGGAATTGGATCTTCTACAATACATCCTTCGAACCAGCCAAAGACGAGATGAGATGGGGAAGAAATACATCCCAAATAGACTAACGGATTCCTAATGATTGTGTGTTTGTTTTGTTAGAGTGTGTCGATTATCGCTTGTTTCACAATCCCAACTCCACAGAATTAGGTTCTTAAATTTATTTTAAGAATATCTTATTTTATAACATAACAATTCTTAAAAAAATAAATTTAAAACTTTAATTTTGGACAAAACTTTTTAATATACCACCAACGTAGTCTCGCCCTTACACATTGTGTACACGTTTCAAGGACGACACGTGAAAGTATTTTTCCTGCTGCAGAAGAAATTCCCATCCTGGAGAAAGGTTACTTTCAACAACAATCCAAGGAAACTTGGTCGGAACTTCTACTGAAATAGTGATGTACCTTCCGACTTTGCGGGTAAAAGTTTTGCGGTATCTATCACCAAAGATGCCATTACCTTGATCATTATGGAAACAAAAATAAACAAACAGAAAACAATCGGAAGGGGTCCAAACCGTCCTAACATCGTCTGTGTCGAGTGAATCCAATTAAAGTGCATCAGAGAATGTTGTTTTCAAAACTTCTGTAGAAAATTACTGTCTGTATCGCTTGTTGTAAATTATTTTCAAAAGAAAAATAAACAAAATCAAGATTGGTATAAAAAAGATCTGATTTTTTAGACTAATCTGAATCTTCATGACTTCATAAGGAATACCGTGGAGACTTCAATGGTGACTGGACTGCCTTGAATCGATAGAAACTTTATCGCGAAATTATGATTGAGGTGATGTGAATTTAATAATTTTGTAATGTTTAGTCGATCTGTAAAGTGCGTGTGCTTAAGTGGAAAAAGGAGTTTCGATCGAAATTTCATTGGAAGTGATAAATTGTGAATATTTGTGATGTTTTTTCCGGCTATTTGGATGCCTGATGACACATTTCTTTTTTTGGGAGTTTTTAAAAGTTGCTTAAGTTCAAACACAGATAGCGCTTATATTGAAAAGCTTTTTGAAAGTGAACAGAGATGGCGTTGATGCATCAAAGTTCTTAAGCGACACAAATTCATGGATTGGAGCAATGAGATAAGTACAATTTTAAAATCAATTCTAATGGTTCATTTTCTATCTATTTACCTGCGTCTTTTTAAATATTTGTGAATGTAAAATATCAGATTTTTTTTAAGAGATATTGAAATTTTACCAATTACATATGTATGTAAAAATTATTTTTATTATGTTCGCTCTCGTCAAAAAACTTGAATGAAAGGAAAGTGCAGCATTTGACATTCTTAGTTTGTTCTTTTTTTTTTGTTTCACAGCTTTACATACATTGCACCCTGAAGTTATATTCTTTAGATTAGGAAATCATCTTTTCTTTTTCTTATAATTCTATTAGCCGATGCTATTTTCAGCACGACTCAGAGCTGCCTTATTGGATGTTTTCACAACTCACTGTTCACCGGAAAATTAATCGTCAACTAATCGTTTTTTGCTTCATTATTCATACATTCCCATGTAAACTGTAAGTTCTAACTGGTTTATTTTAGTGGAAATTACCAAATTTGGTTACTTATTGATTTATAATTTTGCTTACATGCTGCTTACATGACTTACCCTATAAACTCATGAACAACACAATAAAACTTTATTTTTCATTTTCTCTCTATTCAGGTTGAAATGTTTGAACTATAATTAATCTTTAAATATTATATCACTGATCACAATTATATTTTGAACAGTCAGCATCATAAGTTTAAACAGTTAAAGGTAAAGTAAGATGTAGTGCAAGTAATACATATAAAATTGGAATGATTCATAAATTTCTGATTATTAACAACAAAGATATCATAAATACATTCACAATATTTTCATACTAGCGCCTTCGGTCACACTATTTAAATTTATATATAATAGAATAAACACAACAAATGACTTGCAATTGATGGATTGAAGTTTGGGTTTTTTTTTTTTTTTTTCAAATACAATTAATTTATTTGAATTGTAACATTTGGATAGATGTTTTGTCTTAAGGAAAATAGAAGAATAGGATGCTCAGAATCAGATCACACTAGTCAAAAGTGTCTCCAGATCACATCCTTTTACCCACTCCCCAGAACAAAATTATTTGCTAGGACGCAGAGGTGACCTCGGTCCTAAAGCATAAATTATTTCTTTCATCCCTTTCTCTCTTTTCCAAACTATCTATTGACTACTAGGACGTGGCCGGCGCCGTTATTGATGTTCAAAGAGAGAGCATCAGTTTTGTACATTGAGAATGTGCTAATCCCAAGTACCATTCTTTTGACCCTTGTACAAAATTGATGGCCTCGGTCAATCACGGAGTAGCAACCATTGGCGATGTGGAATTCGTTCTACTGAGCCACGCCTGCGATCATGGGATTCGAAATGCATTTAATTCAATATAATCATACTACCAATAAACAGTTTTTATGAAGTATACTGAGGAAATTCAACGGAATTGTTCAATATTAATTTATTACTAAAAAATATAATGAAGCATTTCGGGTTCAATGTTTAAAGGTGGATGTGAGTAGTCAATCAAGCTAAGCTAAGCTAAGCTAAGCTAAGCTAAGCTAATCTGAATCTTCATGACTTCATAAATCAATTTTCAAGACATTTCGAAGATATTAGATTTTTTTCTAACGGATTTATAAAGCTCCCAAAAATTATGAAGCGTTGTTTAAGAAAACTGTCATAAAAATTCATTCTAAATAGGCTAATTCAGGGGTGAGCAACCCGCGGCCCTCGAGACATGTTTGTGCAGCCCGCGAAGCCAGTTTGAAATTATTTTTTTTGTTTTTGTAATTATCATAAAATAGCAGTCACAACTTACCGAAAAAAATGCAAAAGAAAACCAAAAAACAAAAATTCTTGTTGCATCCGTCCCATAATTATCCAGATTGTTGATCCAGATTTATAGAAATTCAAAAAGATTAGATTATACTTCTTCTGACATCATTGAATAAGGTCATTGAATATTGGATATTAAAATTGAAATTCATTCAACAACTTAGTTTTTTTCTCGAGGGACGGGAAGGACGCTTAAACCTTATGGTTTTTTCATCCCGAAGTTAGTTGAAGACTGCAAAATGATTTGACTTACGGTTTGAAAGATATCAAAGATTTAGTTTTATTTTTCTATAAAACTCCGTCAAAATGCAGGATTGAAAAAAATAACAAAATGAAAACTTACATAACTTTTTTCTCAGAATTCAAAATTACTCGCGGTCTCTGAGAAAGTTGATCATTGAGTAAATAGGTATTTGTATTTCACAGTTTTGTCAAAAAAGTAATTTGCGAACTTATTTTTTAACCTAGTTTTTAAAGTTATTTCAAAATCTAGTGCTTAAAATTTGGACTCAGCAATTCCGAATAAGTAAAAATCAATTTTGAGATTCCTTGCACCTCGGAAAATGAGAATTTTGTTGTCATTACACAAGACAACTTTTTTCAGAAATTTCATGGGTAAATCAAACACAACATTGATTAAATTAAATTCACTGAATTGAGTCATTTTACTTCAAAATTAGCTCCACATTACCAAGATTTTCATGGTTCAGCCTTAGAAAGCCGTTACCATAGGTATCTGAATTAAATTAAGAAATTTTTGAAATTTGTAGAAAAATTCTAGAATCAAAAATGTAAACTGTAACATTGACAAATCTGGTTTAAATCTGTGAAATTATGAATTTTTCATGAATTTGAAACCATGCTCACCATCTCAATGCATATGCAATGCAATGGATATGCAATGGTTTCATACGAAACTTCAAATTATAAAAAAAAACCGTTGATAAGAAAAAGGCTTTACGAAAAAAAATTAAATAAATTGTAAAGAAAACTTTTTCGAAAATGTGCACAGAAAAAAAATCGCTATGGTTAAGCTCCATGAAACTTTTCAATGGAAGTGATGACGAAAAATACCATCGCATCGGTTCGAACAAAAAGGGGTTTTTTTTTTCAGAAAACGATTGACATCTTTTTACGAACCTTCGAAAGACTTTCGAAAGTTTTCGTTTTTAACAAGTTCGTCGCCACGCTCATTTTGACAGTTTTACTAGTCAGTCCCAAAAATTTTTCGGAGCGAGGAAGAAAAGAGGGAAAACTCCAAAATTTGTGTTGCTAAACTGAGCGGGTATCTGGTGTCAGAGGGCGTCACCCGTTTTTTTAATAAATGAAAGGGAAGCAAATGATGTTTGCTTTTTGTAAAAATAGAATCTTCGCTAAACATTTCAAATCTTTAGAAAAATTCAAATTATTGAAAAATGATCCAGTTTTAGTGTAGAAACTAAAAAATACATAAAATTCTGCAAAGTATCATTAACTTAATTTTATTTTTAATGCGGCCCGCCGAAAGAATTTCATATTTACAGTGGCCCGTTGCTTCAAAAGGTTGCTCACCCCTGGGCTAGTTAATTTGATTACTTTCTAACTACAGTGATTTTCAAAACAAAGAAGCATCAGCAACTCATGTAAATTTGATCCATTTTCAAAAAGTTAATATCATTTTTAATTTGTATCAGAAAAATAAAAATGAAATTTTTCTTCGATAGTTTGTGCATTTATAAATACTTACAAGCCCAGCCGCGATTTTCGAACCCGGCCGGACTAAATGCACTCATTTATGGTTTGGGCAAAATTACAGTTCCACTTGCAATATTTTCATTTAATTCAATTGAAAATAGTAGAAACTCGTGATAAACATACGCCAAGGATGAAATTTAGACATCACAAGTCTTTGGCATTTAACATAGTTATGGAATGCAATTTCATGGTAATATTTATTTCGTTCATACGATATTTTTTATCAAATTAGTGACAAGCTCTTGAATTTATACAGTGAGAGAGCGTAGAATTATTGTAGATATCAATTTTAAAAAGCATGAATTTTATATGGTCAACCTATTTTTTCTTCAAAGAAGCATTTAACCTGTCTGATATGGGCATTCAAATCCCCTCTCTATTTCCAATATCTTATCATGAATAACTTTGCTCACAGCATCAATTTTATATTTTTAAAGGAGTTAATTCGTTAGGGTCATTCTTCCACGTAGAAAGGAAACCCATTAACATTTTCGTTCAGAGATTCTGTACGCATAATTTTGAAAGTTCAATATATTTTAACAAAGTGACTTAAAATATAATTTGCATTTTTATATTTTTTTACCTACCTGGATCGATTAGATATGTATGTTGATTTATTAACCATTTTATCAAACGGCTGTATGCACATTAAAGTGGCAATGGATGTATGGGAAAAATTTCATGATCTAATTTTGAAAACGGGCCATATCCCTTTTATAGATTGGCTCAAAAGAACTAGCCTGTGCAAATGTTCAAGTCAAATACAATTGATTTAGGGGTGCCTCAAAGCGCTCAAAGATTCAGAGTTTTAACCCTGAAAAATCACAGGAGGGGCTCAAAGTTAATTGGAAAAATCGAAATTTGAATTTTGATGCCAAATGACTAAGAAATGCATAAAAGTTCCAGAAACTTGATTTCTGACCAAAAATTGCTTCCGACAAGACACCAGATTTCGAAGTTTTATGCATTTTAAGTCATTTGGCATCAAAATAAAATCTCGAATTTCCGGATTTCCAGGATCAAAGAACCTAATCTTAGAGCGCTTTGAGGCTCCCCTGAAACAAGTCCGATTGAGTTAAAATTTTGCACAGCCAATTTTTGGGCCAATCAACAATATGTATATGGTCGGTTTTCGAAATTCAACTTGACCCATTTGGCTGCCGCCCTATTGCGCATATTACCTGATGTCAGGGCCGTAGGAAAAACCGGCTCATTAGGGGGTTTTGATGACAAAATTTTGCTTTATGATGACATTTATGCTTGAACTATGCATACATAAAAAAAAGTAAAAACATGAGTAGCTTCTATCTAATTATTCATGTTTTAGCTATTTTTTAAGTTATTTATTTCATATTCGAAATTTTGGATATAAGTCCTAAAAATTACCAATTTTTTAATGAAATTAAAAAATAAATAGCATGCCACACGCATTTTAAGCATTGGTGAAATATATTAAATATGTTTGCTGTACGTCAAATTAAGTTTGCTGTTCAAAGCAGATTTATTCTCTACTCTTGTAAAAATTATTTTAAAGAAATTATAAGAAATTATAATTATATAGAATTAAAATTTAAGATTTTACTTTGAAACTTTGTTTTTGAAGAGTCTGCAATAGAAATAGAGTATAACAACAAACCAATAAAATATATTTCCAACTGAATTTTCACTCGAAGATTAAGTACAAGTTCTTTCACTAACAAAAAATTTCATTAGTAATTTTGTTCATAAGGCCGAAACAAATATAAATTTCTTCTTTTGTCACCACACCTCCCTCTCCTCCTTCGAAGATTCTAAAAACGAGAAGAAGAAGTAGATAAGGTTTTAAGTATTTTATGAAAATTTCCGAAAAATTTATCAAGAGAGAAAAGCAAATTCTGAAAAATGGAAATTTTATCATCTTTTGTATCTTTGATATCATTGAATTTTACTATAAAAAAAATTTCATTTTTAGATTTTAAGCAATGATATATAAACAATTTTGTTGCATAAAAGCTTTCGTGCAATTTATTCCATTTATTGGTTTTATGCATTATTTTTTATTAACCCCCTCCTCGCGATGTTCCAACTCCGAGTGGCAAAAAAAGGATTTGAAATTTGTTCCGGCCTAATTTGAATCCTTTGAATCACTTTTTTAAGTTAAAATCGAGGTTTTTCATAGAACGAAATCCTCAAAATAAATTCAAATTTTATTTTATATTTGTGATTTCTTCTGATTTGTGTTTCCAAATTGAATCTGGGAGAATATAACTTTTGATTTAGATTCATGAATCAAAATGATGATACTGCGATCTCCTGCAAATTAATTCCTTAATGAAAATCTCACATTGATATTTTAATCATTAATAAAAAATAAATTCGAGCTGAAACTGGATATTTATTTTTATTTCCGGATCAAAAACCTAATTCCGAATTTAAGGACGTTTTTTGAATCTGAATTCCAGATAATAATTCCTATGAATTATTTATGAACGAAAAAGCTAAATTTGTATCAGAACTCTCAAACAGAAACCTCTTATTCGAATTCTGAATTTTTGGTTTTCAATTTTTACCGTTATGAAACTAAGATGATTCTAATTCTAATTAAGAAATAAATGTTCAAATTTCAATTTCAAATTTTTTCTTTCCGTACTACGAAATTATGAGTTTCAAGTATGGAAATAGCATCTTATATAAGTTTTAAATGCAAAACAAAAAATCGAGTCTGGATTTTGTCTCAACCGGATAAAATCCGAGACTTTATTTCGAAATTTTTCCAAAAATTCGACCAATATTCAGGCAAATTTGGAAAATATTCAATAAGAATCATGCAGAAAACCCTTATAAAAATTGTTTTTAAATTTCATAATTATCAACAGGTACTCAATTAAAATTTCTGTTTGATTATGCAAACAAAGTGAAAAAAAAAATCGAACAAAATCTGGGCAATCTCGCAAGCTTTGTCTAATGTGATTGAATTTTGATAATCGGGACTAAATTCCAATCAAAAGTTTTTTTTAAATTGTATTAAAATTTTGTACTTGGGCTTAAGTCCTGAGTTGAGATTGTTACTCTTGAATCATTTAAGTTGTTCCTTCCGAACTTTTAGGCTTTTAGGAACACTTCCCCCTATGTAAAATGTCTATTTTTACTCTTATTTCAAAGAATTGAAGATATGGTAAATGATCTTGAGTGAAATCTTGTCGGAATATTGATAAATACTTTTTCAAGATATTTTCATAAAGCTTTGTCATTTTTACTAAAATTTATGAAATGAAATGATGTTTATAGCAGTTTGAAAAATATACGCTTTTTCTGCTGCAATTTTCATCAATCTACGATGACTTTGAACGTCAATTTATGTAATCTTTGACCGACAAGAACTGATTCTTAATGAATAAATGATAGTAAAACTCATAAAAATCATTTTTAGGATTTTTTATGAGTTTTCCATCAAAATATTAATTAATCGCGTAGTTTTCAAAATAAGAATATGATCTTGAGTGGAACTACTAGCTTCCAAAATCAACCGCCAGGTGCGCTGCCGTATACCTAATGTCAAACACGCAGTTTTTACACCTGAATGTATAAAGCACCTTTATATTTTTCTTATGTCAACTTTAGGGACAGAAAAGATGTAAAATTAAGTTCGAATAGGACCGAAAATTTATGTCATTCGTGTCACCGCATACCAGACCAGACACACAAAATTTTGATTTTTTGGACACAAGAAATGTTTTTTGATCCTTTCTTTCAGAGGGAAAACGAGAAGGAGGAGGAAGGCTTTCAAAAAAAAAATTTTTTTTGGCGTAATTCGAGAACTTATGAAGCCAATAAAGGTAAAGTCATAATTTCATTTCAATTTCTGTTAAGTGGTTTTTGAGATAGCGTCCTATGAAAAAAATTTTCGATTTTAATTTTTGAGCACCACGTGTGCCATCTTTAAGAGGGGAATAGGGTCTAACGGGTAAAAAAAAACACCATTTTCACGATTTTTTTTAGAACTATCGTTCAAATAAATGTATTAAAATTTTTTGCATTATACAAAGCATTGTTAGAAGAACATTTAGTATTTTTTTGTAGAAAAATATTGAAAAATGAGCCGGTGACGGAGCACTTTCGAGGCTGCCTTTTAGAAAACAGGATTTGCGGTGGACACTGTATCTCAGCACAGAATCATCTGAAGTCGAATAATCGGAGCAAAATATTTTAAATAGATGTTTTTCTGGACTCCAACGATTTTAATTAACTTTAAAAAAAACTTTATTGGAATTTTTGTGGCTGTTTGAAGAAAAAACTACGATTTTTCACGAAAAAATCCGCCATTTTTTATCTGTAAAATCTTCCCAAAGTAAAAAAACAAAAAAAGAAAATCGTTGGGGTTTGGTATGTTATATGTAGAAAATATGTTCCAAATTTGAAAAGAATCGGTGAAGTAGTTTTTAAATGACGATGTCCATGGACTTTAAAAATGTGCTTTCGAGAAAAACGCGTTTGAAGTTTCTGCTCTCTCTCTTGACGTATTAGATAAGAGGAGATAAAGGCCTATAATTTTTACAGTTTTGCTCCGATTGACTTGAAAATTTGACACAACATTCTTGAAATGTTTTACAATAAGAAAATAAAAAAATAAAAAAAATCAATTTTTTCAAAGTGTTAGACCCTACTCCCCCCTTAATGTATGCCTTGAACCACCATTTTTCTAAATCAAGGCTTTTTTTGATCATGTTTTATGCTTCGAAAAGCTTAACCTTCAAAAATACTTATAATTTTTTATTTTGTCGAAGTTATGACAAATTTAGCAGATTGTCCTTTGGCAAAAAACAACATATTTGACTTTTTATCACTCCACCATTGTTTTTGCGTAATGGTACGATTCCAGATTCAACCAAAACAGAGCAAAAACTGTGTAGGATTGAAGTGCTGTGCAGGGATAACGGTCGCATTTGGAGGCAGTCTTCTTTGTATATTTAGCCATTCATCGTGTCAATCGTTACGAATCACTGACTGATTTGCAGCTTCCACAGATCGTCAGCCTTCTAAAGTACTAGACATTAAATTTTTCATTTTTTTTTCTTCTTTTTATCCTCGAAACATCCTGACTAGACTTGTCAACAAAAATTTGTTGACTGGAAACCTACTAGGTGCCCTCTAAAGAGTTCGTTTTTTATTCAATACACATACCTCCCTGCTAGCGGTCCAAATATTTTGCGCACGGTTTCACCACCGTATTTTGTTTATTTTACCGATGGACAGCTTTTCTATGTTTTCTATAAGATAGTCAGTTAGTCAGATAAGAACTTAAAACATGGATCATCCAAAATCTGGACGCACTGTTTATTATACCATAGCGCTCCTAGTTGTCGGATCTGGAATGTTTTGACAGAACTTTAGTCGGAAATGTTTCCTCTATCATTTCATAACGATTCGTTCTGTTCCGATAAAGTTACACGTAATGGAAGCCGCGAGGCAAAAATTAATTTTAGACACCCACGTCAAAAACCCGACGTGGTCTGGTTCAAAAATCGTGAAATCTGATTTTGGGCGGCTTCCTGGCCAAAAATTTTACCAGCCACTGGTCGGGGTGATGTCCTCGCCAAGTTCAAATTCGTTTTTGCCGATAAGTTTTGCGAGAAAGTGTATGATCTGGCAAGGTATTTGCAGCTGCGGACGAAAAACCCCGGTTTTGGTGAAAAACAAGACCATGGACTCCGAAATGTACAGGGAGGAGTGTCTGAAAAACATATTTTTCCGTACATTAGATCTCACAAAGGACCAGTTAAGTTTTCGCCAGATTTGGCAAGCTGGCACTACAGCAAATAGGTACTGGTGGATTTGGTCGAAAAGGACATCAACCCACCCAACTGCCCTCAATTCCGCCCTATCGAAAAATTTTGGACAATTGTCAAGCAGAAGATGAAGAAGAATGATAGGACGACTCGGGAAGCAACAGAGATGAAGAGAATGTGGAACAAAATGGCCGCTGAGGTCAGTGAATAGGGTGTCCCAACTATGATGCGTGGTTCTCGACGAAAAGTTCGAAATTTCATCAAAACAACATCGGAATAATTTTTTTCTCATTTTTTCTTTGAAGTGCAATAAAAATCCTGCATTTTGATTACAAAACATTTTTATTTCGTTCACATAGCTCCGAGATAGACCCTTTTTAATGCGTCCAGATTTTGCGTGATCCATGCTTTATTTTATTACTTCTCCTGTTGAAATTTTCGGATTGTGCTTGATAAAACCTCTCACATTTCTTAACTTCATGGAATCAACAATTTTCACTTTTATTCAAATTTTAGTTCCCTGTTAGTTTCTTTACGACTTATAAAATGATTGACCATATGAACTTTGGTCGAATAGTTGATTTCCAGCTGTTTTGGGGTCTCCCACTGGAGCTTTCCTGGATTTTTCTCGATCCTGCCCAAAAAATTCGACCAATGAGCATCTATATTGGATGCTATCTTAAAAACCACTGTACAGATTTTTACCAAATGCCGCCCACGTACACATTATATTACTAAGTAATTTCATTCAACTTATCAACTTCCATTCATGACTTCAAAAGTTATTCAGAAAACAAAGTGTTGCATTTTTTTCGAAAACACTCCTTATGACTTTAAACGGGCACATTCAAATATACTGAAAACCTTTATTTTGGAGAAAAAAACTAAAACTCGAGTTTACCAAGATCTATTCGCTGAACTAAAAAAATCTGTATGGATATAACCCATATCCATACCGCCTGAACAACTACTCTGAGTTGTGTCGAATTGAGCTACGTAGTTCCGCTCAAGATCATTTACTCTAATAAAACAAATTAATTAGGCCGGCTGGCTTAACTTGCTTTGCTTGGGACGGCTTCTGCCAAAGTTTTTTTTTAATGTTTCATACGGTATTGTAATGTTCTCTTCAGAACCTCATGTGAATAGGATGAACATTAATTGGAGTTTTATAAATGTTCCAAAGAATTTAATAAATCATAACGTGATCATATATAAATAGATGACTTGTTAAATAAATGAAACTCGGGAAATCCGATAAGGCCTTAACAGTATGTAAAAAAACGTGTGTCTGATCATGGATTTATCACGAATGCTAGTAGAAATCAAATTAAAGTTTAAGTTCGCGATTCTCGATTCAAGTTATGGAAGGAATAACTTACTAGAATATAACAAGAATTGTTAAGTGTTGTAACAGCAGAGAAACATTGGTTTTTGAATTCGGAACAGCAACACCCTTGACATTGAATGTAGGATTTTTTTTTTCTTGCTCTCCAACATCATCGTAATACAAAATTGAGTTCGGGAGCATCTTTTCGGAAGGTGCCGCAGATTTATGCCGCATGTAGCCACAAATTTCGCTTCAATTTATAACCAAATGAGGTAACATTTTGCGCTCTTTTTTTCTACTCTTTCTTTTATCTGCCCGGCCGCCGTCAGCTTTACCGAATGGGGTCACATACGAGCCCGCATTGAACGAAGTACAAGTGCCGATCCTGAACCGGGACCTTTGCATCGAATGGCTGGAAAATCTGAACGTAACAGATGGCATGATCTGTGCCGGCTACCAGGAAGGGGGTCGAGATGCATGTCAGGTAAATGGGCCAATAAAATTCGCATTAGTATTTTTTTTTCTTTGATGGGAATAAACTAAATAGTGCATTAAATATTTTTTTTCCTTTAATCCGTTTTACTAAATTTTCGATTTAAAAAAACACAGGGAGATTCCGGTGGTCCACTGTTGTGTCCATATCCGGGTCAGGAGAAGGACCGCTGGTTTGTCGGAGGAATCGTGTCGTGGGGCGTTCGCTGTGCCCATCCCAAGCTGCCCGGCGTTTACGCCAACGTGCCCAAGTTCATTCCTTGGATTCTGTCTCAGATCAACAACAACTCGTTCCTCCAGACGGACACTATTGGCCGATAATTGGGCTACCGCACTTGGGTTTCGAATGGCGGCTGATCCTGGTGAGGGCGGCAAAAAAAACACCTCCACACACGTGTATGGTATACGGATCCAAAAAAAAATCAACAGCACAAAAACGCAGAATTCAAGCAACAACGAGTCAAAGGGTGTAGATTTGTTTCAGTTCCGGTAGGCAGCAGAAAGCAAGAAAGATTCAGAAGAAAATGACATTCCGACTGCGTAAAAGCAAACGGAATAATAAGCTACACGGCTACGTGTACGTTATAAATTGAGGTAATCAATTCAACTGGCATATATCTAGTTAGATACCGAAACCGGTGACAATAGTAATCGATATAGGACATTCACATATCGACTGAAAGAAACATTCAAGTGTGGCAAAAGTGAGCAACATCGCAGCCGATCAAATAACTAAACTGGTCGCTGCCGGTGTTAATTCAACCGAGAAAAACGCAGGAAGGTGAGTGACAATAAGAGCCCCGCGGCCTAGATCAACCCTACATATTAGCGACTGGGCGTGGCGCTGGGAAGAAACTTTGGACAATAATTTTCTAAGATGACAAATCATTTTAATACTACATACAGAATGAATAAAAATATATATTAATATATACATGTATTTGGAAACCAGGCAAACCATATTGTTGGGCAGGTTCCGGAGGGTTCCAATCAATGCACAAATTCGTTCGATTTTATTCTGTTTGTAATAGTTTTTATTTTATTGTTTGAGAACTATCCATCGACATTTTGAGTCAAATCAATTCAAACAAAAGACGAAAACATCTATCATTTATGTACATCCTTAGTCATTAATTCGTTTTTGCAGACACCTTAAAATAACAAATATTAGCTCAAAAATATAGATTTCTTTAAAAAAATCTTTATCGAACTCTTATTTTATACAATAGGTAGGTCGTTATTGTTGAACTGATGGAAAAATAATCATTTGAAAAATGAAACATTTTTTTAGTTTATATTCTTCAAGAGTGGCTTTATTAATAATAGGTATAATTCGAATTTTAGTTAATTTAAAAAAAAAATAAAGGGAAAATCAAGACGACACGAAATGACTAACAGGTTGCAAAACAACATTTTTCCAATTGTCGATATTTGTAATGTAAAATATCCATAGCTGAAGATGATTTATTTTCTGATTGGAGTTGACAGCATGTTGTTCGGCAGATGACGAATCAAATTCAAATTGCATTTATGTTTCCACATTTTTCTACGATAGATCGGTAAATAGCATAAAATGTTAGTTTATCTAAACCAAAAATTTGATATGTCAGATACCTGATCAAGTATGCATTTTGAAGCCTGTCCCGACTCAGTCTGTAGCGTGGAGGATAGCGTTCAAGTCTTCTAAGCCAACGGTCATGAGATCCAATCCCGGTCACAGCGTACATACCTACACTTTCTGTGTGATAGGTTGAGAATTACGTCTTACGGTAACATTATAGTGGAGGCAAGTGAAAAATTTTCTATCATCTCTAGCTTCGGTGATATCTTAAAAAGATAGAAAAAACTTAAATTTTACAACTTATGAAAGTTTGAAATGATCATAATAAGTCAATTTGAAAATGCTGAAGAAAGTTAAAAAGGGTTTATTTCTATTGGCTTATTTTTAAAAAACAAAAATTTCTAAAACTCTTTTTTTATAAACTCCTTTAAACATTCGTTGAAACAACCATATCTTAAAAAATAAACAAAAAGAAAGCTTCATCAGCTTTTGTCACAAAAATCCAAATTTTTTGAGGTCTTCGAGAAAGTTGATCATTGATTCAAAACATACTGAAATGATTTTTAAACTATTTTCAAAAGTTATTTTGAGCCTAAGAGTAAACATCGAACACAGTTGTACCGGATAAGTTTTTCAATGATTTGTCCGCCAACTTCATCGTTGATATAAGTCGCGAATTACATGAAGATGTTAAAACGACTATAATCGAAACAAAAAAAAAGTTATTTTAGATTAAAAAAGCGGAAACTATTTTCATATTTGGATTCAAGGCACTCATATTGATCACAATTAGCTATTAAATTTTTCGTACCAATTTATTAAAACCTTAACACGAAAGTTGTTCTGAGACCAAATTGCGATTGAAATTATGAAAAAAGAATCTATCATCGATATTTAACAATAAAGTCTTTCTTTATCTACAAAAATGTTGATTTCGCAGAGAAGAATGAATTCAGAATCTAAATCAAAATATTTTAACAAATCTTTGATTTCAGAATAAGTAGAAAAGCCTATAAACATTTAATTTTGATATAATAATTAGGTCTATTTAGAGTTTTTAAACTTATTTACATATCAGTTAAAAATCTAAAGCACTAAAACCAATACTATTTTCCATTGCGTAGACAAATAATTCATGATAAGATTTCAAAACAAGAAACGAGGTTCTAAATCGAAGCAAAGATTCTCTTGCGCGAATTTATTTCACCCTCAATTTATGTACCAATTTACCAATCATGAACAAATCTGTTATTACATTATTAAATTCTAAAAAGCTTAATTTGATTTTTGATCCTATATAATTCTATTCCATTTCATTACCATATAAGTCCAACAGGGCAGTAGGAAGAACCGACTGAGGGGGGCGGGGAGGTATTAGTGACTAATTTTCACCTAGGATTTTTTGCCCAATAATGCAAAAAAAATTAAGACAAATTATGTTAGTAACTATATGATTATTCATTTTCAAGTATTTTTACATTAACAATTTTCGTATTAAATTTAAACTTTAGAAAATTGGCTCTAATCCTAAAAGATGAGCTCAATTTTTATAATGAAACCTTTAGTGACAAAATATTAAATTCGTTTTCATCGATTGAAAAAATCTTTGAATTTTATTATTTAATTCTACTTATTTGATTTGACCAAAAAAAAAGTTTTTTAGGAGAGCCTTCAATTTCTAAAAAAAAACTTTTTCTTACTCAAATCAAACAAGCCCAATCTTCCAAACGCTTTTGCAAATTCAAAGGTTTTAACCAACATAAATCAAATTTTCCAAAGAAAAGTAAAAGATACAAATTTGCTTGATGCAAACTTGAACCAAATTTATGATTGAAGATTGAAATTTGGCTTATAAAATTAATTTTCAGATAAATTGTGTGTACGAACCAATTTTGATTAAAAATCTAAAATCTGGAAGTTGAATTGACAAGCAAATTTTCAAGTTCATGATCTCTAGAATCCCTCAAAAATTTTATGTTGATTGTAAAACTCATTTACAAGCTAAATCTTTTTCTAAATTATAAATCTGCATTCTGAATTCTGAACCTAAATTAAAAAATTGAACTGTGAGTCTGATTCCGAATTTTTACACTATTTCTGAAATGTACGATTTTCTAATCTTAATTCAAGATCAAAAGAATTTTATGATATAAGTTTAAGAGCCCTCATTTATGAATGTATCATTTGAATTTTGTAGTTTTGGTTTAATCTAAGTTCATTTTTTTAAATTATTTATTTTTAATCTGTACTGTGAATCTGAATTAAAATATGAATTTAAAATGATAAACTTGAATCTTGAATCTTAGGAATGTATCATCCTAGAGGTTAAAAATCCCGTTTATAAAAAAAACTTGAATCTGAGTTTCTCGGAATTCGAATATAAAACATTTTTTTTCATATTAGGACAACTATTATCAAATATCGAAAATGTATATGATTTTCGAAACACATGATTCAAATTTGATATGAAATGCAAAACCAAATTTGAACCAGGTTTTAAGTAGCTTTTCATTTCTAATTTCTTATGATCATTCGAACTGAAAATCAAGAACCGTAAACTGGATACATATTTTATCCAAAATACGAAAATAGAAATAAAACTTTGGTTATCTATGGGAATAAGGAATCAGAATCTCCGAAAAGGATTTAATTTAATTTGAAATTTAATATTAAGACCTGAACTTCTATGAACAAGTGAGACATTTTTTATAAAACTGTAGCAAAATTTTGAACTTGTGATGGGTTTTTGAGGTTTTGGGTTTCAAACCCCAAATAACAACTAAAAATTTTCTAAGCAACGAGTTCTAATTTTATATGGAAATTTGTATGGGAAAATATTCTTTCAAAAATTACTGGTGATGAACTGAAAGTTCCAAAAAATATAACTTTGGATTTTTTATTATTCCTTGGTTCTACATTACAGGTACAGTACATTTTATGTGAAAACCAGAAACCTAACTTGTACACCAGAAATGATATTCGATGTTATAAAAATTTTTGAAAACTCAAAATATTTTTTTTATTTAACAAATTTGAGCTTCTTTGACTGCTAACTTAAAAGCTGTTTAGCCGTAGGATGAAAAAAGAAAAAAAAATCACAAAGAGCTGCTTTGCAAAGAAAACGATACATTCCAGCGTGAGGTGACAATTTTTTAAGGTTTCTTTTTTTTGTATAGTTGGTCAATTTTTGAATTTTTAGCCAAAAAAACAAACTCCAAAAAATTATAGGGGAGAATAGGGATACTTGATCCCAATTTCTTAATTACACCATACCTTTTTGGAAAAATTGGCAACTGGTCGCCTTTTAAATTTTCTGACAGCGTACATTTTCCAGTTTCTTTGCTACAAAAATTAGAACGATACCTGATCCCGTTTATGAATTAGAAGCATTCTGGTGGAATATAAGAAGTAGTGATATTTTTTAAATTAAAGGAGACTTGATCCTTTTTTCTGGGGAACCTAAACCTTGAAAAAAAATTAAACAAAATCTAAAGATGAAAGATCCATTGACTCTTTTGAGTAATATTAATGCTCATTTCACAATTTATAAGTGCCATAAAAAGAATATTTTAAATTTTTATCTTCAACCCCATAGTTATTGCATACTCAAAGGCGATTTATTCTAATTTTTAGACAAAATCCATTTTTTGAGTCCTTTTTACGAAGCTATTAACGGAAAAATATTGGTTTTTGAAAGAATGAATGAAAATAAGTTTTTTGTACTTAGCTATAATCACGATCTGGTCAGAAGAAAAAAGACCTTTTTAAACTTAAGGGATCAATTGAACCCACAATGGACATTTAAGATTTCTTTTAACATTAGTAATAAAATTATAACTACAAAAACAAATGAAATTTGCCTTCATTTAATTTCCTAGGCCTTCGCATTATTCCCCTTTTATTTTTTCCTTCAAACTTTACCATTTGATAGAGTTTCTAGCCTTTTGTCCTAGACTACCTTACTCTTGAAAAATGTCCCTGTTTTTCAAATATCAAAAATTTATTTTTAAACTACAACAAAAACTACACAAAAATTATACATTTACTTAGGAAATAACTTGAACTCTCACATAAATCAACATGTTTCCTTCTAAACGCTTTGATTTCATCAGGAAGGGTGTTTGTTTACGAGCCTTAGAAAAAATCGATATTTCAAGTTTTCGAATTTAAATTTTTCATACTTTTGAAATTTTCTAAAACAAACCAATTTTTCCCAATTTGAAACTCAACGTAACGTAGGAACAAGTTTTGAGATATTTTAACTTTAGGCTTGGTTATTGATGATTATCCGGAATAATTTCATGTTGATGTTACCTCGTTTTACAGTATTTTTTTATACCGCCGGGGTTTGAATGACCCCTAACACATTTTTCGCTAAAACTCTCATGATTCTCAACCGATTTTTATAAAATTTATGGTTTTTGAAAGCTTGCAAATATAATTTCCAGACTATATTCAGCTACAATCATTTATTTTAAAGTTATTCAAAGTCTAAGAAAAAAAAATTGATAAAACATGCTTCGGAAAAAGGCTGTAAGTCAGTTATTAAGTGATTGAGAAAAATTTCACTTAGGGCTTGAGAAAGCTGAAGTAAGAAGCTATATGTTGCATAAATGGAAATTTTTTTTTAATTTCTTTCGATCATGGCCACAAAAAAGTGGTGTCAGTCACAGTACAAATTTTTGGATAAGATAATCAGAAAGTTTATGTAATATGTGACATTTTGGTACTTTAGAAACACAGAATTCTTGACGGCTATTCAAAGGTAGAAGAAAGTGTTCCTAAATGCGCCTACGGCCTTTTGACGAAATGGCGCACAAGTTCAGTTTCTCGCCTTCCTTACCATTTAGCAAAAAAGAAAAAGTTCTTAAGATTTGAAACAAATGGTTTTTTCCCAAACTTTTCTTACAGTGTTTTAATTGACAAAAAAAAGATATAGGTTGAAAACGTGACGTGACGACGCACATGGAAAAAGTTTGCCAAAATCCGTTTTCACTATAAAATGGTAACAAAAAATTTTTGTTCGTCGTTTTTAATTATAAACATCGCACTTTGAAACGATTTTTCATATTTCAGTATTTTGGCCTGTTCTGTCTTTCGCTGCAACCTTATTTATTTATTTATTTATTTATTTATTTAGTCTTTGCAGACATTTAGAGATGTTTAGGGGAGATGGGGGCATAATGGCCACCTTAAGGAAAACGCTTATTTAACCATAGAGAACAGCTGTAATATGTGAATTACATCAATGTTTCGTGTTCAGAAACTCAAATAGTCTATTGCCTAATTGGATGAAACTTGAAAAAGTAGATAAAAACGTTTAAAAATGCATTTTAAAAAATTTTGCCGAAAGCTGAAAACCAGTCACTGTAGAGGCATAATGAGAAACCCCCCGAGGCAGTATGAGCACCATTAATGAAGGCATAATGAGCATTTTCTGCCGGGGAATCTAGCAGCGAATTCTACTCGATGAAGTCAATTGAGTAATAGAGCTACAGCTCAACTTGTATCGTCTGACGATTTGGCCTATTGGTTAGATGTCGGAGAGATAATCAGTAGGCTCGAGTTCGATTCCTGGTGGAGGTAATTTTTTTTTCTTCATTTATCATTTATGATCATGATTGCACTAAACGGTGAGGCGTAGATTCATCAAACAAAGTAAAAACAAAATAATCTAGGTCTGTTTGTAGAATTCAAAGAATTAACACATGTTCATACATTATGTTTCTGGTGTTTTGTTTGACGGATGATACTTTGATGCTATTAGCCGTATAATGTAACAATAAAAAAAATCAATCATGAATGGTATGTGCAAAAAAAATCCCCTCGGACAGGAATCGAACTCGAGTCTACTGATTACCTCTCCGCCATCTAACCAATAGGCCAAATGGTCAGACGATTCAAGTTAAGCTGTAGCTCTATTATTCAGTTGACTTCATCGAGTTGAATTCGCTGCTAGATTCTCCGGCAGAAAATGCTCAATATGCCTTCATTGAAAGTGCTCTGTTCGCCTCTAGTGAACAAATTAAAATAAAAACGCGTTTTACAATTGATTAAAGTGAAAAATCAAAAATTTTATGATGCTGAAAATTTAGAAACAATGTGTAGATCATGTTGCAGTGTATACATTTCAGATCAAGATGATTTAAAGGTCATAAAAGCTTATTTGGTGGTGCTCAAAAATTATAATATTTTCGTCACTTGAGAACCTAGCTGGTTATTATTTAATATTTCTGTAAATATGAAAAGGATATTTCTTTTTTGGTGAAAAATTAATACTATAGGTAGTACGAAACAAGTCCTTATGAAAATTTGTTTAAGAAAATACGTACTTATATAGAAAAATGGACTTCTCATTATGCCTCGGGTGCTCGTTATGCCCTCATCTCCCCTACACATTACAAAAAGATACTATCTTATTCTACTTACTTATGTAAATGTTTGTTTTTAAGAAAATTCCTTATAACACTTAAGAAATTCATGATATGCTCGCGAGTTAGGGATTAAATTCGTTTTTTTTTTTGATACGTTTAATGAAGTTAAGAGCATTCGTGTGATATGGAAAATTTTTCCCGGAGGGGCTTCGAATTTAAATTTTTCATACTTTTGAAATTTTCTAAAACAAACCAAT
This sequence comes from Uranotaenia lowii, assembly GCF_029784155.1. Lineage (NCBI taxonomy): Eukaryota > Metazoa > Arthropoda > Insecta > Diptera > Culicidae > Uranotaenia > Uranotaenia lowii. The sequence continues at coordinate 81,905,250 of NC_073693.1, forward strand.
TTTTCCCAATTTGAAACTCAACGTAACGTAGGAACAAGTTTTGAGATATTTGAACTTTAGGCTTGGTTATTGATGATTATCCGGAATAATTTCATGTTGATGTTACCTCGTTTTACAGTATTTTTTCATACCGCCGGGGTTTGAATGACCCCTAACACATTTTTCGCTAAAACTCTCATGATTCTCAACCGATTTTTATAAAATTTATGGTTTTTGAAAGCTTGCAAATATAATTTCCAGACTATATTCAGCTACAATCATTTATTTTAAAGTTATTCAAAGTCTAAGAAAAAAAAATTGATAAAACATGCTTCGGAAAAAGGCTGTAAGTCAGTTATTAAGTGATTGAGAAAAATTTCACTTAGGGCTTGAGAAAGCTGAAGTAAGAAGCTATATGTTGCATAAATGGAAATTTTTTTTTAATTTCTTTCGATCATGGCCACAAAAAAGTGGTGTCAGTCACAGTACAAATTTTTGGATAAGATAATCAGAAAGTTTATGTAATATGTGACATTTTGGTACTTTAGAAACACAGAATTCTTGACGGCTATTCAAAGGTAGAAGAAAGTGTTCCTAAATGCGCCTACAGCCTTTTGACGAAATGGCGCACAAGTTCAGTTTCTCGCCTTCCTTACCATTTAGCAAAAAAGAAAAAGTTCTTAAGATTTGAAACAAATGGTTTTTTCCCAAACTTTTCTTACAGTGTTTTAATTGACAAAAAAAAAGATATAGGTTGAAAACGTGACGTGACGACGCACATGGAAAAAGTTTGCCAAAATCCGTTTTCACTATAAAATGGTAACAAAAAATTTTTGTTCGTCGTTTTTAATTATAAACATCGCACTTTGAAACGATTTTTCATATTTCAGTATTTTGGCCTGTTCTGTCTTTCGCTGCAACCTTATTTATTTATTTATTTATTTATTTATTTAGTCTTTGCAGACATTTAGAGATGTTTAGGGGAGATGGGGGCATAATGGCCACCTTAAGGAAAACGCTTATTTAACCATAGAGAACAGCTGTAATATGTGAATTACATCAATGTTTCGTGTTCAGAAACTCAAATAGTCTATTGCCTAATTGGATGAAACTTGAAAAAGTAGATAAAAACGTTTAAAAATGCATTTTAAAAAATTTTGCCGAAAGCTGAAAACCAGTCACTGTAGAGGCATAATGAGAAACCCCCCGAGGCAGTATGAGCACCATTAATGAAGGCATAATGAGCATTTTCTGCCGGGGAATCTAGCAGCGAATTCTACTCGATGAAGTCAATTGAGTAATAGAGCTACAGCTCAACTTGTATCGTCTGACGATTTGGCCTATTGGTTAGATGTCGGAGAGATAATCAGTAGGCTCGAGTTCGATTCCTGGTGGAGGTAATTTTTTTTTCTTCATTTATCATTTATGATCATGATTGCACTAAACGGTGAGGCGTAGATTCATCAAACAAAGTAAAAACAAAATAATCTAGGTCTGTTTGTAGAATTCAAAGAATTAACACATGTTCATACATTATGTTTCTGGTGTTTTGTTTGACGGATGATGCTTTGATGCTATTAGCCGTATAATGTAACAATAAAAAAAATCAATCATGAATGGTATGTGCAAAAAAAATCCCCTCGGACAGGAATCGAACTCGAGTCTACTGATTACCTCTCCGCCATCTAACCAATAGGCCAAATGGTCAGACGATTCAAGTTAAGCTGTAGCTCTATTATTCAGTTGACTTCATCGAGTTGAATTCGCTGCTAGATTCTCCGGCAGAAAATGCTCAATATGCCTTCATTGAAAGTGCTCTGTTCGCCTCTAGTGAACAAATTAAAATAAAAACGCGTTTTACAATTGATTAAAGTGAAAAATCAAAAATTTTATGATGCTGAAAATTTAGAAACAATGTGTAGATCATGTTGCAGTGTATACATTTCAGATCAAGATGATTTAAAGGTCATAAAAGCTTATTTGGTGGTGCTCAAAAATTATAATATTTTCGTCACTTGAGAACCTAGCTGGTTATTATTTAATATTTCTGTAAATATGAAAAGGATATTTCTTTTTTGGTGAAAAATTAATACTATAGGTAGTACGAAACAAGTCCTTATGAAAATTTGTTTAAGAAAATACGTACTTATGTAGAAAAATGGACTTCTCATTATGCCTCGGGTGCTCGTTATGCCCTCATCTCCCCTACACATTACAAAAAGATACTATCTTATTCTACTTACTTATGTAAATGTTTGTTTTTAAGAAAATTCCTTATAACACTTAAGAAATTCATGATATGCTCGCGAGTTAGGGATTAAATTCGTTTTTTTTTTTTGATACGTTTAATGAAGTTAAGAGCATTCGTGTGATATGGAAAATTTTTCCCGGAGGGGCTTGGAAGGTAAACTTTAACATAAACAAAACAATATTAAACAACAAAACAATATTAAATAATATTAAATTTTCGCAAATATTCTTATATTCCATTAAATTTCTCTACTTAAATTGTTTGTCAATAAAAAATCACAATTTTCACCTTAATTCATCAGTTAAATGTATTAAAACTAAAGATGTTGTAGAAGAAATTTTGGTTATAGTCATATTATTGGGCGAGCATCACAATCTGCACTTCTACGTGTTTACGCCAAATTTTGGAAGAAAAAAAAAGATACATACATTTTAGTTTCATGTTTTGATATCACTTATGATAAAAAAAATCGACAATACCATATAATATGCAACAACTTTCTGCAAACCAAAACACCTAGAAATTTTGAGTTTTTTTTTAATTTTTTTTTCAGGTTTTGGCCGGATTTTGAGCTGAAATACCCCTATGTACGACGCAAGAATTTTAAAAAATGGGTTCTTTGGTCCGTCGTCACGTCACGAATTGTCAACTCCCTAACCAAAAAACATTATTTCAACAATGAATAGTCACGAAACACCCACAAGAAAGTTTTGTACTATGAATTTTTGTGTATAAATACCAAATTTATAATCCGCTAATGGCTGGTGTTGTAAAATTTGCGCATTTGGATTAAAATATCGTTAAAAAATTACAATACAGGGTGACAAAAAAGTCCGGTCACACAGGAAAATCTCAAAATTTCAAAGAATAAGAAGAATATATGAATCTGGTTTTCATAGCTTTATTCAGTAACTCATAAAGATACTTCACAGACAATATCTCGGAATTACACCACCTTTCTCTGATCGAACCGACGTCTCGGAAAGTCGTCGCAAGCGGCGCGCACGTCCTCCATCGGCATCTTGTCCCAGATTTTCCTGATAACTCGCTTGAATTACTCCAAATTTGATAGTTTATAGTCGTTCAGCTTCGACATTATGTATCCCCACAAGAAATAATCCAGTGGATTCAAATCCGGAGACGACGGAGACCATTCATTCTTTGGAATGAAATCGGTCAAATTTTCCCCACACCACGCCTGAACAACCTTTGCGGTGTGGATGGGTCGCCATCTTGCTGGAAGCAGTAGTAATCGTCTTAAAACAATAGTTCAGCTTGAGGCAGAACATTTTTCTTCAAAACCGTGTCCAAGTAGTACGCTGCATTGATTTGACCCCTTTATCGATAAAAATAAGAGGCAATTTACATCTTTTGCAAATGGCTACCCAAACCATCACTGACGTCTTATTTTGGAACCGGGAAACGTTCAGCTTGTCCGCAGGAGCTTGCTGGAGGCTCACACTCCAAATTCGATCATTTCGACGATTGACTGTTTGCTCCAAAACAAACAGCTTCTCGTCCGAAAAAAATGATCTCGTCATCTGCGCGCCAACCGAGCAACTCCCGCGACCGTTGGTACCTTTTGTCCTTTGTAGCTTTGGTAGCCCCATGAACCACCTGTTTTTTGTACGGTGTAAGTTTTAAATCTTTGCGCAGAGCCAGGCGGATTGATTCTCGGTTCATTTTAAGGTTCCTGGCCAGCTTCCGTGTAGATTGGGCGGGATTCCGGCTAATCCGGTCTCGAATAATCTTTATCAGCCTTGGAGTTCTCACAGACCTTGGTCGACCAGATCGTGCCTCATCCTCGGTGCCTCCGGTCTCTAGGTACCGATTTATGATCCGGTACACGAATTTCCGGTTGATTCCGAGCGGTTTTAGATGTTTGAATACGTGTCCGGGTTTGAACCCTCTCACATATTCAGCGATAACAGCTGCTCTTAACACTACCATAGCTCACAACTCAATGTAAACAAACTGCACAGAATCGAAACTCTGCCACTTTGGGCAGCGAAGTTAGCCCTTTCATTTGACATATAGATGGCACCAGAGAGATGCAACGTGTAGGCTACAGGCGCTACAGGCTACAGGCTGCTTCCTGCAGCGCTCCAACAATTTTAAAACACCTCATATTGAACTAGGCGATTGTAAATCTTGGCTTGTTTCAACTTTATTTTCAAGACTGCAAATCGTTCTGTCTAACCTACAACGTTCCAGATTTAAAAGAAAACTGCAAAACTACAACTGCAAAAATTTTATTGCTTTACCAACATGTTGTTATGCTAAGTTCACATCAGCAACCAGCTGACTTACCTTATACATTCTTTCATAAAACGTGGAAATATTTTTTTTCTCAACCATAAAAAAGCTGCTTCAAAATCAGGCTGCATCGAGTTCAATCCTATTCATAATTTCGAATCGATCTCTCGCAGATGCCGATGAAGACGTCGACCAGCAGACGCCAGAAGAAGTCCCTGTCGGAAGTGCATTTTTATCCTTCGATGACACCCTACCTACTAGGTAATGCTCTGCTCGTTCAAGAAGATAGCCGCATGTGTGCCTGCTGGTGTTTGCGAATAACCGCACCGAGGACACGTGTTTGCACTTGTCCCACTTCGGTTTGATCCTTGAAGTGGCCATTGGATTGTCCTGGCTGGCCAGGGTGAGCACGAAAAGGATGGCACGGGCTCCAATAAAGAGAAATCGTTTTTTTTTTGCTCTATAAATGGGCTTTACTTGTCCTTTAAGGTGTTTACCTGAATTCAACTGCATAAAACTGGTCACTGGGAATTATTTCTCCTAAAAATTTATCAACAAGTTTTAAATGGTTTACGGAGTTTAAAATCATTTTTTTTTTATTTTACCTCATTAGAAATCCTCTCCGAAAGTAGAGAAACATCACTCATGGACAACCCTGAATGTCCTTGTGAAATATTGTTGGCGAAACCTCACGCTTCTCACGTTCCATGTGAAGGTATTTCGTGTTGTTTTTTTTTCGCCACAAAGATTTTCATTCATTCAGCGAGAGCAGTTCAAAAGAAAACTAGACGGCAAGCACCTTTTCAGTATTCATCGGCCACAATGAAGCTAAACCGTAGAATGATGAAACGTTGGACACTTTTTTTTTCCAATTAGTCTTCGAACAGAAAATATTCTTGCTGGTTGTTTCACATTGGAAAAGTTTGAGAAATGTGACAATTTTTCTATTCGTACTAGAGCAAAAATGGAATACATTTAGGCGTTTGAGCATTCAATGAGCATTCACAGTGACACTCAAAATGAAACTTATCCGGGATAACTTATCCCCCAATAAGCAGGTGCTTGAGTTTATCGAGCCACGTGGCACTGAGGTAATCGTCAACACAAAATTACCTCAGTTGACGGTCTTAAATTGTTTCTTTTTTCTCACTCTCTCTGTCTCGCCTACACCCCTCCACTTGAGACGGAACGGTTTTGATAGGATAAGTGAATCCTTCTCGGTGGGAAAAGTGTTCTTTTTTCTTCGGTGGCACATTTTAATGTAATTACTTTCGAACTTGAGTAGAAACTAGAATAAAAGAGTTACAATACCTGCTGAGAACAATTCGTATACGGGCTTCCGGATGCTTTTGTCACTAATTAGACGCATTGAAGTTAAGCAACCACCATGGAAATGTTTTCGAAACTCGGCTTTTGATGGAAATTCAATTCAACAGAAAGCTAATCTCCATTAAAATCAACCGATAGTAACACAAGCCATGGCCGTGAGTTATTCAAGAGTAACAAACTTGACTTAAAACTGAGGCCAAAACCTCAAAAACTATTCCCAGATTCCGAAATCTGCAACAGTATTTCAAAGTTTTCTCACTCAGTTCTTTATAATAAATTGTAAATTCGTTACGGAAATTCTGCTTTCATACTGTTAAAATCATAATTGTATTTCTGTTTTCATATTTCGGTTTCTGTACTTAGTTTAAATTTTTTGATTTGAAATACGAATCATTATTAGATGTTTTTAAATAGATAGATAATGTTTTGAAATCCTGGTCACTTGCATTTCATACAAAATTTGATTTATGAATTTCAAAATGCATATGCATTTTCAAAATTTAAATGAAAATTTTCAAAATTTGAAAAAAAAGATAATTATAAACCGTCCTGAGTATTTGTTTTGTTTTAAGATTCGAAATTCTTGAATTTAATTGCTATGCGAAATTTAGGTACTGCCAAGCTTCAAAATGGGGATCCAGAACTTAAAACTTCGAAACTCATATTAAATTGAGATTCACCGGATGAAAAAAAAATTTGAACAATGATTGAAACCCAAAACTTCAAAATTTGAATTAGAGATTCATGACTGAGGGCTCTGAAATATATTTCACATTTTGGTTCATTAATAAAATTCTGGATTCTGGGATTGAGATTTAAAAAAAACGTTTTGAAATTTGGAAACAGATTTAAAATTCAATTTTAAGTGCAGGTTTAGAATTCAGATTTAGAATGGATATTAAAATTCAAGTTCAGATTCCGATTTTCACAATCAACATAAAAATATCAAGATGACTATTCCATTGAGGAATTCAAATAGCAAGATATCGCAAACTTATTTTAAAACTTCAGCTCACACAAAACACAAATATTCAGAATTCAGATTCAGAATTCAGATTCAGAATTCAGATTCAGAATTCAGATTCAGAATTCAGATTCAGAATTCAGATTCAGAATTCAGATTCAGAATTCAGATTCAGAATTCAGATTCAGAATTCAGATTCAGAATTCAGATTCAGAATTCAGATTCAGAATTCAGATTCAGAATTCAGATTCAGAATTCAGATTCAGAATTCAGATTCAGAATTCAGATTCAGAATTCAGATTCAGAATTCAGATTCAGAATTCAGATTCAGAATTCAGATTCAGAATTCAGATTCAGAATTCAGATTCAGAATTCAGATTCAGAATTCAGATTCAGAATTCAGATTCAGAATTCAGATTCAGAATTCAGATTCAGAATTCAGATTCAGAATTCAGATTCAGAATTCAGATTCAGAATTCAGATTCAGAATTCAGATTCAGAATTCAGATTCAGAATTCAGATTCAGAATTCAGATTCAGAATTCAGATTCAGAATTCAGATTCAGAATTCAGATTCAGAATTCAGATTCAGAATTCAGATTCAGAATTCAGGAAAAATGGAAGATTTTACGCAAAACATCAAGAACCGACGATAATTGGGGAGATAGAAACGAAAATTTTAGACATGCTAGAGCCGAGGCAAGAGATGCGGTCCAAAAGGGTAAAAAGAAAGCCTGGGAAGAGTTTGCCAGTTCTTTCAACGCCCACACTCCAACCTCCGAAATGTGGCAAAGATTTGGCAAAATAACGGGAAAGAAAACATCCCAGAAAATAAAAATGACGATAAGAGGAGAGTACACTGAAGATCCACAAAAGATAGCCAATCACATCGCAGACAACTTCCAAGAAAATTTCACTCAAAACAGTCATCCAGATCTAAACATAGAACTTCCACCATTTATATCGAACAATGAATTTATGGACACCGACTTTTCAGGTGCAGAATTAAATTCAGCTCTGAGTAAATGTGTTGGGAAAGCCACCGGGCCGGACGAAATAACATATAGTATGATTACGAATATGCCACCAATCGCGAAAAGAGTTATACTTAAGTCTTTCAATGATTTATGGCAAAGGGGAGATTACCCAATTGAATGGAGGGAAAGTATAGTTATTCCTATTCCCAAACCAGGTGATTCAGAAAATTTCCGTCCAATCGCACTTACTGCATGCTTAGCGAAAACTTACGAAAGAATGATAAATCGCAGACTTCAGTATTTCTTGGAAGAAAATAATATTTTCCATCGCAATCAACATGCCTTCCGCAGTGGTAGAGGCACCACTAGTTACCTAAGTCAATTAAAAGACATATTAACTGAGCACCGTCATGAAAGAAAACATTCAGAACTAGTTTCACTCGACCTTTCCAAGGCTTTCGACAGAACTTGGCGAAAAGGCATCTTACAAGCGTTAGTGAGAATAAAGATCGGAAATCGAACTTATCAAATGGTAAGAAAATTTCTTCAAAACCGGATGTTTCGAGTGGGAGTAAATGGAGCCCTGTCTTCTGCTCGACCACAAGAAACTGGAGTGCCTCAAGGCTCAGTAATCTCTCCAACACTTTTCCTACTGGTGATTAATACAGTTTTCGAACACATTCCCAGAAATATTAGAATATTAATTTATGCAGATGATATCTTGTTGATCTGTGGAAGTAAATTTGCAGCTATTTGCCGCAAAAATTTACAAAAAGGAATTGATGCTACAATGAAATGGGCAGAGAAAAATGGATTTTCAATTAATGCCAGGAAAAGTACGCTATTACACACATGTTCCGGTACCAAAGGTCGCCATCACTTTTTCAGAATGAAAATGCTCAAAGCAAACGGTGTGGAAATACCAAGGAAAAGAAGTACTCGAATATTAGGAATAAACATAAACCAAAATGGAAATGCCAATTCACACATCAAAACAGTTAAAGTTGATTGCGAAGCAAGGATTCGATTTCTTAAAGTTATTAGCAGATTTGGTAGTCGCGAAACTCTCTTAAAAATTGGATTTGCAACTGTAATAGCAAAATTATTTTATGGATGGGAATTTTTCGAGCCTCAAGAAATCCTCCAACTGAAAGCAACCTACAATAATATGCTAAGAACAGTATCAGGAGTTTTCTACACAACGCCAATAAAAGCTTTGTATGTAGAAAACGGAGTATTGCCATTCGAATTTCTCGCCGTGGAAAACTGGGCGAGAAAGGCCATCTGGATATCTGAAAGAGTCAACTACAATGAAAATTATATACTAAACAGAGCAAACTCCCTTCTTGAAAACCTCACCAACCACAAAATTCCCCCTATTCTAAAGCTCCACACAGAAAATGGTAAAGAATGGAAAAACGGCGCATTAAACATCGATTGGACCATTAAACGAGAATTTAAAACTGGAGGGAACAAAAAA